>NC_140652.1:18107566-18223465 GCF_978046115.1 Saccoglossus kowalevskii | reverse complement strand
TCTTCAAATTGTCCGTAACATTTGCCAGTTTTAATGAAGCACTCGAGTTGTATGAGAATAACACACACCAATGACTTTAATCATCCTATCATAATTTTTCAATTAGACATGTGTAGTAAACCGGTATACTGTTATGAATATAAATGAAAGTGGATAAGTCCAGTGTTTGCTGCCTTTTTAATCCAGTAGTTTCCGCGCAAAATGCTTACATAATATCGCATTGTTCTAGGGTTTGTATACTTTATTTTAATTATTTAATCTTAGTTCGAAATGAACATGGTTGTAATAGTTACGTCCGTGTTCAATTTCAGACACATCAAGTGTCATTGAATATAACATTGTATTGATTCATACATTGCGGATTATTTAACACCTCGTATACACATGTTGAAACCACTTACACGCGTAAATTTATTTGAAACTTGAGAACCAAGTAAAAAAATTACCACTGAAAGCATGTTGCCATGGCGACTATAACACAGCAAGTAACGAAGTTGATGTAAACTAGAAATATTGTGGGTAACAGGTCATTAAAAAATGAAAAATAAGGACATCGCAAAGACTAAAAACACTGAAACGATGCTTTGAAATGTTTTAACCCTAGAATTTCCAGTGGAAATATATGATACTTTGATAATAATATTTTCATGTCTTAGATCGTAAAGTTTTAATGTGTGTTGTCAACCGCGACACTAACTGTTGCATGGACGTCAATTTACTACATTTATCGACACTAAAGTCGATTGCATTAACTAATTAATTATTAAAAAATTGCATGACATAATTTGATACTTAAAATAATATTAATCACATCACCATAGCAATCATCAACACAGTATGCTTCTCTCTCTCTATTTATATATATATATATATATATATCAGTAATTTTAATGAAAAAAAAGTACATTTATCTTAGTAATAGTGACACCTGTTGTTTAGTGTGATGAACCCCCACGGTTGGGTACAGGAGCATAGAAGTTTTTAATTAAAATTGTTTTCCATAAGAAAAATGAAACCATCATACATGGCCTTATAAACAGCCTTTTACTTCATAGTGGGGTGGGTGGAGTAAAGCTGTGATTATTTTTATTACTTTCTGACCATCTAGTTTGCCATTTACCATGTCCATATAAACTAAAGCTCCAGCCAATATCAGATTTGACTACTTGTTTCAAGCTATGGCACTTGGAAATGAGTGTTGTGACATGTGGCAAATGTCCAACTGTCTTGGTTAATAAGATTGGCTATATTTCAACTAGAAACAGGTAAACCAGTATACCTGTATGTACGAAGCCAGTGATCGTTATTCAAGCCAAAGAAACTGCATCTATTTATATAAATACACATGGACAGAGAATATTTTCTTGGAGCACTAAATGTGACAATTGCCCTACTGTCTGTGATAAATATACCACACCAGCTACATAGTGCCCGACGAGGAGTTGGGTAGGTAGTGAAGAAAAACATTGACTGAAGCCTGGCAGAGGACTGAATTGTTGTCAACAGCAACAAACATACTGGGAAAGTCAAAGACAGTGAAAAAACAAACAAACAAAAAACACACAGGCATATAAATACTAACTTTCTAGGATCTTTATTGACTCCAAGTAATCCAGAGTAGAACGAGATGAATCAACGCTATACTCCGCCATCTTTATTTTAATATTAGATGCAACCATTATTCTGTAGGGGACAACGGGTCATAACTTGAGGGGAGTTAACACCCATGATTTTTAAAATGCCTTGATCAATAAGAGTCTAAGTTACAGGGAACATTATTTTCATTTTTCAGTGGACCAATAAATGCATTTGACAGGAAAATAGAAAAACTCTACCACAACAGCAATTAGAACAGCTTGCTGCATTATAAGTATCACTTCCCTGTCAAATTAGTGGTTCATGCTTATTTGAATCTGAACATAACAGGCCAATTCTATCACACCTTGCTAGGCTTGAACTTCCATCCAATCAGAGCATTCCAAATGAACATGATTCTCCACAAAACTAGAGGGCGCTCTGACCAAAAAATTGCCATGATCTAAATAAAAAGAACTGAATGTCCACAGTTATGTCTGTAGGTGTACCTTACCTGCATGCAAAATAAAGTCCAAGATTGGTCGGTTATGTACGTACTTATCCAAAATGAATTCATAACCATTTTAACACGTAGCCAGGGTAATGAAATTAAACGGTACCCACCGAAAAATACACAGGGTCAGAACCCTGACCAACATATTGAAATAAAGTCCAAGATTGGTCGGTTATGTACGTACTTATCCAGAGTGAATTCATAACCATTTTAACACGTAGCCAGGGTAATGAAATTAAACGGTACCCACCGAAAAATACACAGGGTCAGAACCCTGACCAACACATTGAAATAAAGTCCAAGATTGGTCGGTTATGTACGTACTTATCCAAAATGAATTCATACCCATTTTAACACGTAGCCAGGGTGGTGAAATTAAACGGTACCCACCGAAAAATACACAGGGTCAGAACCCTGACCAACACATTGAAATAAAGTCCAAGATTGGTCGGTTATGTACGTACTTATCCAAAATGAATTCATAACCATTTTAACACGTAGCCAGGGTAATGAAATTAAACGGTACCCACCGAAAAATACACAGGGTCAGAACCCTGACCAACATATTGAAATAAAGTCCAAGATTGGTCGGTTACGTACGTAACTTATCCAAAATGAATTCATAACCATTTTAACACGTAGCCAGGGTAATGAAATTAAACGGTACCCACCGAAAAATACACAGGGTCTGAACCCTGACCAACATATTGAAATAAAGTCCAAGATTGGTCGGTTATGTACGTACTTATCCAGAGTGAATTCATAACCATTTTAACACGTAGCCAGGGTAATGAAATTAAACGGTACCCACCGAAAAATACACAGGGTCAGAACCCTGACCAACATATTGAAATAAAGTCCAAGATTGGTCGGTTACGTACGTAACTTATCCAAAATGAATTCATAACCATTTTAACACGTAGCCAGGGTAATGAAATTAAACGGTACCCACCGAAAAATACACAGGGTCTGAACCCTGACCAACATATTGAAATAAAGTCCAAGATTGGTCGGTTATGTACGTACTTATCCAGAGTGAATTCATAACCATTTTAACACGTAGCCAGGGTAATGAAATTAAACGGTACCCACCGAAAAATACACAGGATCAGAACCCTGACCAACACATTGAAATAAAGTCCAAGATTGGTCGGTTATGTACGTACTTATCCAAAATGAATTCATACCCATTTTAACACGTAGCCAGGGTGGTGAAATTAAACGGTACCCACCGAAAAATACACAGGGTCAGAACCCTGACCAACACATTGAAATAAAGTCCAAGATTGGTCGGTTATGTACGTACTTATCCAAAATGAATTCATACCCATTTTAACACGTAGCCAGGGTGGTGAAATTAAACGGTACCCACCGAAAAATACACAGGGTCAGAACCCTGACCAACACATTGAAATAAAGTCCAAGATTGGTCGGTTATGTACGTACTTATCCAAAATGAATTCATACCCATTTTAACACGTAGCCAGGGTGGTGAAATTAAACGGTACCCACCGAAAAATACACAGGGTCAGAACCCTGACCAACACATTGAAATAAAGTCCAAGATTGGTCGGTTATGTACGTACTTATCCAAAATGAATTCATAACCATTTTAACACGTAGCCAGGGTAATGAAATTAAACGGTACCCACCGAAAAATACACAGGGTCAGAACCCTGACCAACATATTGAAATAAAGTCCAAGATTGGTCGGTTACGTACGTAACTTATCCAAAATGAATTCATAACCATTTTAACACGTAGCCAGGGTAATGAAATTAAACGGTACCCACCGAAAAATACACAGGGTCTGAACCCTGACCAACATATTGAAATAAAGTCCAAGATTGGTCGGTTATGTACGTACTTATCCAGAGTGAATTCATAACCATTTTAACACGTAGCCAGGGTAATGAAATTAAACGGTACCCACCGAAAAATACACAGGGTCAGAACCCTGACCAACATATTGAAATAAAGTCCAAGATTGGTCGGTTACGTACGTAACTTATCCAAAATGAATTCATAACCATTTTAACACGTAGCCAGGGTAATGAAATTAAACGGTACCCACCGAAAAATACACAGGGTCTGAACCCTGACCAACATATTGAAATAAAGTCCAAGATTGGTCGGTTATGTACGTACTTATCCAGAGTGAATTCATAACCATTTTAACACGTAGCCAGGGTAATGAAATTAAACGGTACCCACCGAAAAATACACAGGGTCAGAACCCTGACCAACATATTGAAATAAAGTCCAAGATTGGTCGGTTACGTACGTACTTATCCAGAGTGAATTCATAACCATTTTAACACGTAGCCAGGGTAATGAACCAATGCATTGCCTGATATTAAATGTTAACTAACGTTTTAGTACATATGTATAAGCATTCAGTAATTTTAATGAAAAAAAAGTACATTTATCTTAGTAATAGTGACACCTGTTGTTTAGTGTGATGAACCCCCACGGTTGGGTACAGGAGCATAGAAGTTTTTAATTAAAATTGTTTTCCATAAGAAAAATGAAACCATCATACATGGCCTTATAAACAGCCTTTTACTTCATAGTGGGGTGGGTGGAGTAAAGCTGTGATTATTTTTATTACTTTCTGACCATCTAGTTTGCCATTTACCATGTCCATATAAACTAAAGCTCCAGCCAATATCAGATTTGACTACTTGTTTCAAGCTATGGCACTTGGAAATGAGTGTTGTGACATGTGGCAAATGTCCAACTGTCTTGGTTAATAAGATTGGCTATATTTCAACTAGAAACAGGTAAACCAGTATACCTGTATGTACGAAGCCAGTGATCGTTATTCAAGCCAAAGAAACTGCATCTATTTATATAAATACACATGGACAGAGAATATTTTCTTGGAGCACTAAATGTGACAATTGCCCTACTGTCTGTGATAAATATACCACACCAGCTACATAGTGCCCGACGAGGAGTTGGGTAGGTAGTGAAGAAAAACATTGACTGAAGCCTGGCAGAGGACTGAATTGTTGTCAACAGCAACAAACATACTGGGAAAGTCAAAGACAGTGAAAAAACAAACAAACAAAAAACACACAGGCATATAAATACTAACTTTCTAGGATCTTTATTGACTCCAAGTAATCCAGAGTAGAACGAGATGAATCAACGCTATACTCCGCCATCTTTATTTTAATATTAGATGCAACCATTATTCTGTAGGGGACAACGGGTCATAACTTGAGGGGAGTTAACACCCATGATTTTTAAAATGCCTTGATCAATAAGAGTCTAAGTTACAGGGAACATTATTTTCATTTTTCAGTGGACCAATAAATGCATTTGACAGGAAAATAGAAAAACTCTACCACAACAGCAATTAGAACAGCTTGCTGCATTATAAGTATCACTTCCCTGTCAAATTAGTGGTTCATGCTTATTTGAATCTGAACATAACAGGCCAATTCTATCACACCTTGCTAGGCTTGAACTTCCATCCAATCAGAGCATTCCAAATGAACATGATTCTCCACAAAACTAGAGGGCGCTCTGACCAAAAAATTGCCATGATCTAAATAAAAAGAACTGAATGTCCACAGTTATGTCTGTAGGTGTACCTTACCTGCATGCAAAATAAAGTCCAAGATTGGTCGGTTATGTACGTACTTATCCAAAATGAATTCATAACCATTTTAACACGTAGCCAGGGTAATGAAATTAAACGGTACCCACCGAAAAATACACAGGGTCAGAACCCTGACCAACATATTGAAATAAAGTCCAAGATTGGTCGGTTATGTACGTACTTATCCAGAGTGAATTCATAACCATTTTAACACGTAGCCAGGGTAATGAAATTAAACGGTACCCACCGAAAAATACACAGGGTCAGAACCCTGACCAACACATTGAAATAAAGTCCAAGATTGGTCGGTTATGTACGTACTTATCCAAAATGAATTCATACCCATTTTAACACGTAGCCAGGGTGGTGAAATTAAACGGTACCCACCGAAAAATACACAGGGTCAGAACCCTGACCAACACATTGAAATAAAGTCCAAGATTGGTCGGTTATGTACGTACTTATCCAAAATGAATTCATAACCATTTTAACACGTAGCCAGGGTAATGAAATTAAACGGTACCCACCGAAAAATACACAGGGTCAGAACCCTGACCAACATATTGAAATAAAGTCCAAGATTGGTCGGTTACGTACGTAACTTATCCAAAATGAATTCATAACCATTTTAACACGTAGCCAGGGTAATGAAATTAAACGGTACCCACCGAAAAATACACAGGATCAGAACCCTGACCAACACATTGAAATAAAGTCCAAGATTGGTCGGTTATGTACGTACTTATCCAAAATGAATTCATACCCATTTTAACACGTAGCCAGGGTGGTGAAATTAAACGGTACCCACCGAAAAATACACAGGGTCAGAACCCTGACCAACACATTGAAATAAAGTCCAAGATTGGTCGGTTATGTACGTACTTATCCAAAATGAATTCATACCCATTTTAACACGTAGCCAGGGTGGTGAAATTAAACGGTACCCACCGAAAAATACACAGGGTCAGAACCCTGACCAACACATTGAAATAAAGTCCAAGATTGGTCGGTTATGTACGTACTTATCCAAAATGAATTCATAACCATTTTAACACGTAGCCAGGGTAATGAAATTAAACGGTACCCACCGAAAAATACACAGGGTCAGAACCCTGACCAACATATTGAAATAAAGTCCAAGATTGGTCGGTTATGTACGTACTTATCCAGAGTGAATTCATAACCATTTTAACACGTAGCCAGGGTAATGAAATTAAACGGTACCCACCGAAAAATACACAGGGTCAGAACCCTGACCAACATATTGAAATAAAGTCCAAGATTGGTCGGTTATGTACGTACTTATCCAGAGTGACTTCAGACCCATTTTAACACGTAGCCAGGGTAATGAAATTAAACGGTACCCACCGAAAAATACACAGGGTCAGAACCCTGACCAACATATTGAAATAAAGTCCAAGATTGGTCGGTTATGTATATACTAATGGCATATAATATGGTAATTCTGGAACGCCCATTGGCCAATTCAAGACGTGAATGATACTCGTCCTCTGGCTGAAAAAATCTTCGTTGTTCGATCTACTCACACATAGATTCTTATATTATAACATTATATTTCGTAAACTTACCATTGCATTGTTTAAGCTCATTTCATCATTCTTCCGTTCTCGTCTGGATTTGACTTCGCACACAAAGTAAGCAATTTAACGACTAAATTGGTTGACAGTGCAGCAGTGCGGCAATCAATTTGCCTCTAAGTTTGTTACTAGTGTTTTCCTGAAAGCTGCATTGCTTTTAAAACTACTGTCTTGTTAGCCAATACCATTGCTGACGTAGTGTACAAAACAAAAGTAACCCAACTGCGTCTTGGTCAGTCTGAGCTTGTTGTGACGTTCGTTTGTTTGTTAATGTCTTCTCGCAACTAGTCAATCATACTATTTAAGTTTTTTTTGTGTAAACATTTATTTGATCAAATTATCGTGAATAAAAGACTTGTATGTATTTAATTTGTTCATTTTCGTGATTTGTCGAAAGTTGACGAAGGGCGTATATGCATGCGAAATCGAGGCTCATTATCGTGCTAAGAAAAGCATACGCGCATGCGTATTGATTCAGCGACAATCGGCTACCCAAGCCGGAGGGAGATCGTAGTATGAAGATAAAACAACTCATTTAGATCTAAATTAATTAATCACGGTTTGCATTTTATCCGATGCATATTGGAATTTATAATGATCACTCCGATACCAGAATACCGGTGGCTATACAGTATAATTTAGTAATGTCCGCCCTCTCACACAGTGGGGGAGATTGTGCCCTGTACCAGTAAGTTCCAGGTTCCAGGGAAAGTTACAGAATACTACCAGAGTCAATAAAAAAATAGTTGTGGCCAAACAACACGGGCAGCTGACAATTTGTGTCCTGACTAAATGATTTCGTGCTGCTGGTTACATGAGAGTACCAAACATGACACTCACAATGTGATTTTAGGGCACGTTTTTGTTAAAATATGTAACATCTGCTCTACTAATCTGAAAGTGACGATTGATAGCTTGTTTTAATGGTATTCAACTAATATCCACGACAGTGCAAATTAAGGGATGGTCATGAATTTCGGTTTTCAATTCAGAATTGTCTCAAAGACAGGAAACAGATGTTGCTATGTCAAGAATTCGAAAAACGCTTGTCGTCTTTGTCAAGGACGGGTAGGCGTTAGATTGACTTAAAACATATGTGATATGTCATGTCCCATTGGGGGGTAAAATATATATTTTGACTTTGTATATAAATAATGTTGTCAATGAAATAATCAAGCAATGTTAGGGAGTTACAATTACAGAAATAGTTTGACAAATGCAACATGGAATACTTCAAATGGGTATGCTAATCATTATTACAAATTATCGTGATTCGTTGAAATGATATATGGGTCCTTCTTGACAGGGGTGAACGTAAGTGTGTTTACAAAGTATACCCGTGAAGAAACATATATAAAAAATAAGAAAACTTGTTCGTCTACATACATGTATTTATTTAAAATAGTGAGCACTTCTCGCAAATTACCAACCTCTACAATTATCATTTAGTTTTTGGTAAAAATACAACTAATTTGTCATATATATAAAACTTCTTATTGTGTTTCCTTCAAGTCACACAAGTCCCATATAGTGGTTGCAATGCCCATTGATCAGTAGACTGCGTTACCGGGTCTACTAAATATTAAAATTACTATTTGCAAAGATAAGATCAGAAAATTTCACGTACAATGTTATTAAAAATAACCACAAATACACACATTTGTATATGCAAATATTTACGATTCCGTGACTTTTGGCAAAGCCTGATACCATTCTTGTGCGCGTGGGGATAAATATTTTATCGCCAATTCATTCACGTCTTGAAACACCTTTCCAGGCAATGGTTTTAATTCTCTACTAAGAGTATGTAAATGACAATCTGTTATTCTTGTCATTTGCTTAATTTTCCTGAACGACACAACAATCGGAGTTTCTTTCGGATCAAGAGTCTTACGCACCCAGGCTGTTTCCGGATGAGAAAATGTTTTGACAGTACCATCAATTAATCGTTCACCAATTCCAAAATTAAAATAGTGAGCCTCGTCAAACGAAAATTTGATTCCGTTGACATCTTTGTACCTGTATGTAAACTCATTTTTTAAGTATGAAGAATAATCATAAATGTCATCAATTGTCAACAGTTTGGCTTTATAGTGGCCCGCAAATGACGACTGTTCTATCACATTTAACCAATCTGTAGGAAGCTCTATGACATCGTGTTTCCGTGAATTCTTTTCAATCAGCCCAAAGTGACGATCTGCAAAGCTGTATGAATGTCCCTCTAACAGCGTTTTATAATCTATTCGCTGGAAAGTTCCCTGGTCAATTAAACTCTGAAGATACCACATAAATTTATTGTTTAAACATTCACCTGCAAATGGCAAAAAAGAAAGTCAGGAAAGACAAACTTGTCACTCAATGCCCGAAATTATTGTCTAGCACAAATATACTATATATAAAAAAGATATTCACCTGGATGGTTATCCGAACTCAAAATAGCATGCCGTGAGGTTATATTCTGTTGCACGAGAAGGCTTTGGAATGCAGAGATGATTTCATTTGGACCTTTACCTCCGTTCATTTCATCCCAAAGAAAACAATGAAAAGTTCTTGTCTTAGCAACGTCCACTCCAAGACATCTCAGATGTAATTTACTGCGAAAGTGCCAGTCTTGAGTGGAGACCTAGTGGTTGAAATAAACAAATAGATCAGATAAGGCACTAGATATGATATATCGTCTATGAACGGTAATTCGAATCATCAATTTTGGTCAGCTGAGGAAAGCAGGGATCGATATGATATCAATAATTTATCGACTGTTTAAATATGGAAATTTACGTCCGATATTAGATCGATATTAGACAGGCTTGATGTTGGGTCTTAATCAGGATTTTTGGAATCGCGAGCTCCCTGATAAACATATGGTACTATAATCTATAATTATCAAATTATCCGATAATAAAAAAAAATAAGCAATATCCCACCTTCATGCTAGAATTATTTTATATGAAGTAATCTAAATCAAATTCTATGTGAAGTAATCTAGATAACAACATGAAAGTGTACGGCATTATAGAGAGCATGTAATTTAACATTAAAACTAATATGTCTTACCTTTGGACATGGAAGGCTTTTTGAGAAATCTAAGTGAAATACAGCAACGTCATTCGTTGAACAAAAATTATCCATCTTTAGTTCCGACAAGCAAGATGTCTGTTTCCAACTAACCACCACGCATTTATATTGCAGAGCAAGTGGTTCGTCTTCTGTAACATAGTGCCCTCCCTCGGCGGTTGAACACATGATGAGATCAAATTCAGTCCGCTACGAAAATACTTCGGGAATTTCCCAGTTTTGTGTGTCGGGTGGTTTCATTGCCAAAACTGTAAAATCGTAATTTATATTACCATAATGTGTTTCGGCAATTGACAAATGATCCTGTAGGGCCTTCTGGAAACGCCGTTTGTCCTCGGTCGTTCTTGCATATTTAATTTTTTTGGCCATCACATCACATCGCTGACAAGTATCTCGCCGAGGCCGTTTAAAATGGATATCAATGTTTTTTAAAACGTGTGTTCGAAAAGTTGAAAAGGAAACGTATCGTCTGTTATTATTTCGTTGTTTCTTCAGATAATCGCGATAGCAACTACTAATACTATTTGAAGCTGGCATATATTTTGTTTCAGTGTTTCCAATATTACAATAATGGGGGGATTCGAATGTATAACTTGCCATATGATTGTCGATGTCCATAACGCATTGTCTGTCAACAGATCTGTGGTGCAGTCCGTGTTTTCCGCGGCGGTCGGATTGAATTGTCGAAAGTGGTCTTCTTTTCCCCATAAGAGTTGCAATACGTTGCTTGCTGATTCCGAAGATTTTCAAAAATCCCAGACGGCAGATACGCTTTCTGTTCATTGTAACATCAATAATATGATAAGTGCGTGAATTGTATCGGCGTACCGTCCGTATATCCATTAGTTGTATTAAAATGAGATTCTGCTCATCATAGCATTTAAGGTCAAAATCACGGCGAATCATTCTGATATTTCGAACGCCTGTTTGGATTAAACAGTCATTGTTACACGAACAGGAGAGCGACATCCGGTCAACAAAAGGAAATGCTCTGTTTTTCCTCGCTGTAGTAGATTTTGCAAACTTTCTCGTGATAGTTACTTTTCGTTTATATAACCCTTTACGAGGTAGTCTTTGAACTGTTCTATGAGCCCATGGTTGTTCAAATGACCAGGTATTATAACAGAATCCTCCACGTACGGCCATCGTTCAATACATATGCGTACTAAGTGTAGCGTGGCACAAAGATTCACATTCCTTGACAGAGGAAGTTGACGTTGCATTTGTGTACGACCTTGTGAATATATTAAAGAAACAAATATGCAACCTGAGGTTCGCGGTTCCACAATCCCAGTTTAGCACTGGTGCATCATGGGAGACATAATTAAATGGGCTGTTCAACTCACAGATCAATTTATATAGTTGTTGATAATGACGATAACTTTTCCTCGACCTCGTGTAAGTTACAAAATTCTGATTCCAACAACGTAGTTTAGAATTATAGACCCTACAATAATACGAAACCAGTTTAATCTCGAAGTACTGTAGACTATATAGTACTAGTCAAAAGTTTAATGTAAACTATAATTTGCATGTGTATCGCTAACCACAGTTCCTCCACTGAGATGAACATCTCCTCGGCACTTATGCATAAATTAATAAATATTATCCAACAATTCAAGTATTAAATCACAAATAAAGAATGTGATTGTTTTGGGTGTGGTAACGCGATTTACCAGGGTTGAAACTTTCCGTCGTGGTATAATGAATATGAATTTTAAACTACACGTGCATTTTCATGAAACCGATATGATCACATAGAGACTTGTAACTTTAAATAAAATTTACCGACTTTACTTAAAAACACGCAATATTTGTAGACGTGACACAGAACAGAAGTGCTCCCAACGAGAATGATATGACGTCACCGCTGTCTCCCCACTGAAGAGCAACGCGCACTGTATGCGATTCACACCTTAGAACAACAGCGTTCCCCAACTGGCTGTTGGGTACTGTGCGCTAACTATGTCATCTGGCTACACCAAGCACGGGCTAAAATTTAAGCTAATCTCATATGTTTTCATATAGGCTAGTCCGAGTTGCGTCCATGTAAGGATGAAACAGTGTTTAGCACTGGCTAAGAGACGCCCAAACTCATTGTTCGTCGTGACTATGAGTACCAATCACAATCCTATCCTCATTCTCAGCGTGATTACCATATTGATAATTTTTCAAGTCACTATAACTATGCATATGATTATACAAGTCCATGCTACAATGACACTCGCTCTCATAAAGAATCAAATCTCAATCATTTTAACTATGATTTACGGGAGTTCGGACCAATTTCCCGTGTATTAATTTTACGATCTGTCACAGCGGCTTACAGTGATATATTTTGAGTTTGTTCTTTGTTTGATACATACCAATCAACGTGAACATTATACTAGTGTTTGGCAAAAGAAATAGAAAAAGAAAAAAACGTCTACATCTAAATGCTTGGTTCATGTTGAATCCGTAGGACTCGTACAGTTACGATCACACGGTAATCGCGGAACTTTCACACTCAGGCAATAACACAAGAATGCATTTAATAAACCCGTAACGAAACGTAACTTAAATCAATTTACATACAAAACATATGTTTGGCGGTATTAACAATTATCAGTATCGATCATCGGTTCCATATATTCGGACACATTCAATGACCTAATACGTGAATGCAATTTTGACCCTTTATCATATTCGATGCGTAATATCACAAGATTCTTTCGTTTAAATTATATTTCTAACGAAACAGTACCAGTTGCTGAATGCAAACCCTGTTCGGCATTTGTTTGAGCTGCTTTCGTTGACATTATCTAATATAGAAAGACAAATTCACGGTTGACGAAAATTCAGGGCGATGTGTTCGTGTAAAATATAGCGCCCGCACTCAGTGGGGGGGGGGGGAAATAACGCACACATACAAGTTTAATTATGATTACATCGCGTTCTACCTTATCTTCATTTTGGGTCTCGTGGAGACCACAGTCTATTGATCAGATCAAACATGACGGGCGGTGCCAGCAAGACGATCCACTCACGCAACTCTTACGGCTATTATTCTGGATTCGGCTTTCTAGTACAAGATGGAAAGGGTTAAAACACGCCCGAGTATGGCACAGGTGTGACACTTCTAAAGACGGATTTAGCATTCCACCATGCACAACGAAACTAATTTGATGGACAGTACGAACTGCTCCATTCGGAGTTATCCTACAAGTCCCGTACCCTCTGCTTGTAGAACCACTCCAAACCCAACACCCATACTTGCCACAAACTATTCGTTTTTCCAAAATTTTGAGTTTTAGAGCAGATTTTTCGTTGGCTGAGAGATCGCTGATTGAGGTTGCCATATCTATTGCGCTCATACGCGAGTGCCCTACAAGAGTTTCAGTCTTGTAGTAGTAGCGGTGACAGTATTATGCAAATGCATGGGATCGACGTCTCAAATACTAGTGAAATTGTAGCAATAAGAGAGACTGTCAATTATTCGATTTACGGAGATCGTATTACAAAAACATCGAAATACGAAAAATGACCACGCCCAAATATTTCATCACCACAGCAATAAGATAGCATTGCATTAGAAGGGAGGGGGCAATTTGAAATTAAAACTGGGCGATTTGCACGAAACACCTTGTATATTGTTTGTTTATGAAAGCTTCCCTATTGTTATGTATATTAGTAAACACCACGGTTACATTGTTATACAAACAGGTTAACCAGTGTAACTGTAAATGTTTATTAGTTTGCATATGAGAAATGAACGATGAGAACTATAGAGCACCTGATATTGAGTGGTATAATCGAATGGAAAATGTTACCCGAGATAGAATGTTTCCGATGGACAATTATGACCATAGGTGAAACCCGTATTTTTAGCATCAAAATAAGTTTGAAGGTTGCCCTCGTGTTTTATAACATTTTTCGTTTGAAAATTGTGGCATAGGTCTGCTTTCCAAATAAGAATTGCGTGCAAAATTGTTTACAAGACTCATTGAAGGATTTCAAATGTATAAGAAATGGAATAAGTTTCTAAACCAAACACTATTACCCGACCCTCCTGCGTTTCCCAATTTGATTGCATATGCCCTCCCAAGTATATCTACAGTTATATCTAGAGTGGACGTTCACAAATTAATTGAGGGGTGAAAGTTAGTGTTAGGATTAGTGGTGGGTGCAAAAGGTACTCTTTCCTGAGAAATTCCTTAAAATATATCACATATCTATATGTTTTCTCAAGAATCGTGATCAGTCATCATGACCATCGTATTGCTATTAACTGATAGAAACATTGTATTTCTAAGGATGCAATAAAGTTATTATTATTATTATTATTATAATGACCCACAATAATCTATATTACATACCACATAACACACCCTTTATTGCTTTAAGTATTGTTGGTTTTATCAATGTAACGCGATTCCATCTGTTCCCTTTGATATATAATGAATAACGTTAAAAACATTTCGTTGCATGGACGTATTTAGCCAAGCAAATAGAAAACAACGTCACAACCATATGTTGACGTGACCAATTATTTTGATAACAAATACAAGGTCATGATCGGTCAACCGTAGGACACTTTCGTGAACATCAACGTTAGGAGATGGACTTCATTTTCGTATAAAAGTGATTACTTGCAAATTTCTACAGGATGAGTGAACGAGTGTGTATTGATATTTGTTTTACTGATTTTCAAAATGCTCGTAAGTGCGTTATGCATTATTTGATCTTAATTTTTCCCGATCCTTATACGACGGCAACGATTGGTCACGGAGTTTTAAGTCCTAGTCGAACTCTTCTGATATGAAGCCCTCGCCGATGTATATTACAGAAAATCTCTCGTAGTCTTACTTCATCCTATGCACGGAGTAGCTGGTGTTCAATTTGATCAAGTCTAAAAGTAGCCCAGGTCCAGTTGACTCACTGTTAGACTGATAACTTTGTCTGGGTAATATTATAATGGAAGCTAACTTTAGCAAATCGGAATTGTCACCACACACTCGACTCGACAAATTATAGTGATTCTTTTTTCATAAATTTGTTTTTTGGAGAAATTAAATAATGCATTTTTTTTATCATTGCGTACCAAGGAATTGTTCTAAAAGAAGTGATTTTTATGACAAGTTTCTCAAAATACATTACTGTAACACACACAAGAATGTTATTTCAAGGTGCCATCTTAAAAATTATGTGTAGGCTCTACTATAACGCTTCGAGTTCGAGCCGAATTCAAAGTTCCACTACCAGCGGGGAAGTGAGCGGCAGTCGCGCCCCCCAAAAATGCGCGACCACTTGCGCCTACTGACTACCGAGCATGTTGCAGCACATATACATATATATATAATCTTTAATTCGGTTCGGACCTCGTTACTATCATAACGGGTTATTATTCATTTTATAAAAGCTAATTTTCTGCGCACTGTTGTGTGTGTGTTTGCAAATATGTTGATTTGAAAAAAAAATATTTGATCATTTACTAGTAAACTAACGGTCCTGTGGAGTGGCTAAATTGAAAAGTAATTACGTGCTGGTGCACGGACGCGACAACTTTTGTCTCTTGTCGTACACACGTGTAGATGTTGTGCTAAAAATAGGTCATCATCTAGGTGACGCAGACCAAAATAGAAATTTGCAACAGTGTTTAAATTGCGTTGAGAACGAACGCGAATGTATTAGACCATTTCAGAAATTATATGCCGTGGTTTCTGAAACCCAAGGTCATTCAATTATGTGTGTCGTTCTGAATGTAATCACGTGTGAAAGGTATACAACCATTATCCTTTCTAGAGTGGGTGACAAATTGAAGGCAAAATTATGTTTTTAATTGAATTTGCATTTATATATTTATTATGCGAAGAAAATAAAATGAACATATATACACATGAATAGTAGTAACATTACATTTTATTTTATTTATTTATTGAATACTCGTGTATATTTATCACCCACATTCTGATTTTTACGCAAATCGTTCCACCCAGTCAAATTCATGACAAGTGAGTCTTATTATTTCAAGATGGCTAGCAAAGGCAACGTACGCAAACTCATCAACGGAGTAAAAATAGGAATCAAGTGCCCATTTCTGAGCTTATTTGTAGAGGAGTATTTGTGCTTCACACGAGAACCTGGTGACATCATTACATCAAAGGAGCTGTTTTTTCATTATGAAAATTTTATATCATTAATGACAAAAAATGATCGCCAGACACAGTCAATGATTAGTGAGACTCGTTTTCATAAGGTACGTGCTTTTGTGTGGCCGGGTGATCGATGATTGAATTTGTCATATCACCACAAATTAAGGAAATACAGACGAGAAATATTTCACAATGACAAGTTTCTTTCTTTTTTTCATTGTGTTTGGATTTGTTACATAAATATTGTAAACGTTATACAAATTCAGAAAACTATACATTGCTTACATCGGTTATACATGTGCAGGGAATATTGTGAAACGCTAGTGTAATTCGGGATCAGTCTTATATATTATTTGTGTTTTGTAAAGAAACTACACACCAGATTAAAAGTACGACAATTGATTAAAACTAGTCAGCTATAAAGAAATAAAATACATGCGTTGACATAACTACTAATGGAAAGATTACACAATAAAAAAATGGGCAAGGGGTCACCCTTCATAACTTCCACTGGTGTTTAAATTTTATAATTATATCATAAATTGTATCTCATTTGACATGTGGTATTTTACAGCAAATCAAGGTTACACTTGTCCATAATGGCATATCGCCAGTCACCTCGGGTGGTAAGCGAGGTTATCGCGGGTTGAATATGCGGCAACATCGGCTAAGAAGGGAACAATCCTCGATGTCTATTAAAGAAAAAACAGAACACTTTTTGAAACGAAAAAAATGGGATGAATATATACAGGTACAATGCGGAACGTAATTACAAAAAAATAAGCAGAGTTATTAAGCAAAATATATTAAACGTGGAGATCCACATCTGTGGAAAGTTCACACCTTTATATTTAAATTTGACGAGTTCTCTCCTGATAATGAGGGAATATCTCAATCTAGAATAAAAGTCTTAGTATTTGTAATGGTTTAATATTTTGTACATCCATAGTATAATGATTTAACATCTCACTATAATGAGATTATATATATTGTTATGGGGTGCATGTTGCTATACTGAAATATAATTACTATGTCACATGTAGCTCATTTTAATCAATGCATAATCGTTTGCAATTTCAAAATATGTTTGCATAGCATAATTGACGAATCCTTCCTTGCTCTGTATATTCCTGAACGAGTTTGTCCCGAAATTATTTAGCATTTCTTTTCACCCATGTTTTCATTAAAATGAGTTACACTTTCATAACAAAATACTCTGTTTATTATAGGAGTTTCTATCTCGAATTCGAAATAGGAAATAAATGAGTAAATTAAACATGTTTTACGAATCAAATGCTATTATACATGAGTGTTATCTCATGGAAAACTGACAACGAGTTAATAATAAGAATACATTATTTGTGTTAGAATATAGAGAGCTGCTAAGTTGTTCGAGTTACGGACATCGAAGTACGAACATCGAATTACAAAAAAAGTTACATTTTGGAAACCACACCCACTTTTGTGAGACCTCGTCCAAACTGTAACTCGATTAACTAGTCAACAGAATTCCGAGTTACAGGTAAAATACATTTTTAGTTGTTGAAGGTCCACATTTAGTAACTTGAACTTTAAGTAACAGTTAACCAAACATCGAGTTACAGGCAGCATGATTTTTTTTAACGTTCAACTATTAAGTATGTTGCCCATAACGCGAAGTTTTGTTACTAGTAACTGTTGATTGGCCATAGTTACAATTTGGGTGTGGTTTCGCAAAAGGGGCGTGATTTATAAAATATGGGCGTGGTAATATTTGTAACTCAATGTTTTCGTAACTCGATGCTCGTAACTCTAACAGTTCAGTATATAGAATAGATATTTTGTTGTTTAATGTATTATGACGATAAGATTTGGTACATGATCTTCCCAGGGGATCACTGGTAAAACTCACGGAAAAGCGAGGCACCCAAGTGTTCTAGAAATTATGCTTCATAACAGGGTCCCTTTTCGACATTCTCAGAAATCAAAAAGAATGATATCGTTGCTAGCTTTATATATTGTGTAATATGCGGCAATGATAGTTTAATTTAACAATTATTTGTAACTAGTATAGTGTACATGTAATAAAAGAGTGTTTTTATATCGAAAATATATTTCGAGGGCCGATTTTTGAATTTGATTTTTACTAAAAGACCCCCAGAATAGTCTAGTGAAATCAAAACAAAAAACAATATTTGTTTACATTGAAATTAAGGTTGAAGTCGTTAACAGAGATTTTAGAGAAGCGGGAAAGTGCGCCTTTGCAAAACAAGATATAAAAGCAAATGAGATAATTGGGGTGTACGACGGAGAAATAATTGACAGAGCAGAGGCTGAACAACTAGAACGACAGTATGCGGTAACAGGTGAACGTTGTGGCATGTATCACCTGGAATATTCCGGCATGGTGTGAGTATATAATCAGCCACAATATTTGCCATAATATTTTCTTAGTGTTAGTAGTTATATGTAACACTACTTTCATACAATTTAATGTAAAACTAATGAAATGAATTATGCACTTGCTGTCACACACTCGCTCTTATCAACTAGCTCGCTCACACACACACACACACACACGCACAATGGCAATTCACCCATTCTCACGCACTCGCTTACCCTCTCCCACCCCAATTCATTGAACTCAAACACTCCACCCACTGACACACACAAACTCGCACACAAACTCACTCACCCACCCATTTGATCATCCTCCAACAAACTCACTCACAACTAAATCTAATTCACCCACAACTCTTACATTATCAAGCCACCCTTTCATTAGGTCAACCGCAATTCACTCATTACTCTCAACTGATTGACTAAATGAGTGACTCATTGTTTAATAAATTCCTTTCTACTCACCCACTTAACAACGAAATAATTCAGTAACAATCAGACATATATTATTAACTCACCAACCAAATGACTTGCTGAGTGAAACATTGATTTCTCTCTGACTTGCCCACATTTCATTAACCCATTTTAACTCGCACACGCTATAACTTAACTGTCCCACCTTACCACTAGCTCACTGATTTGTCAACCCAAAGATAGCTTCATTCGCTCACTTAATCAACACTAAATCTAGTTAATTCACTCAGTCATATGTACATTATATCAACTTACTCATTACACACTTGCCAACTCAAGCACCCATTCGCTCACCAACAGATTGACTCACTGTTGTATATATAAACACATCCATCCAACCAACCACCCACCCATCCATTCACTGTCATACTCAAATGACGCATCAATTAACCCTTTCACTCACTCACACACACATCTTCACTCACTCACCCTCACCCACTCAGCTTTACTCCCTCAGCCTCACCTTCACTCACTTTCTCACCTTCACTCATCTTCATTCACTCACTCACTCACTCACTCACCTTCATTCACTCACTCTCACCCACTCACCTTCATGCTCACCTTCATTCACCCACCCTCACCTTCATTCACCCATCCTCAGCCTCACCTTCACTCACTCACCTCACCCACTCACTCACTCACCCTTACCTTCACTAACTTACCTTTACCTTCACTCACTCACTCCTTCACCCACTCACCCTCATCTTCATTTACTCACTCGCCCTCATCTTCAATCACTCGCCTTCTCAAACTCACTCTCACCTTCACTCACTCACTCGCTCACCTTCGCTCACTCACTCACCTTCATTCACTCACCCTTACCTTCACTCCCCCTTATCTTCACTCACTCTCATCCACACCTCCATTCACTCACCCTCGTCTTCACTCACTCACCTTCTCTAACTCACTCCCATCTTCAGCCACTCACTCACCTTCACTCACTCGTCTTTACTCCCACTCACTCACCCTCAGCTTTACTTACTCACTCACCCTCAGTCTCATCTTCACTCACCCTCATTCACTCACTCACTCACCTTCAGTCACACACTTTCACTCACTCACTCACCCACCCTCACCCTTACCTTCACTCACACACTCACCCTCAGCTTCACTTCCATCAGCCTCACCTTCACTCACTCACCCACCTTCACTCACACACCTTCACTCACTCGCTCACCTTCACTCACCCTCTCCTTCACTCACACACCTTCACTCACTCGTTCACCTTCACTCAATCACTCTCACTCACCCTTCACTCACTCGCCTTCTCTAACTCACTCTCTCCTTGAATCACCCACCCTCATCTTCACTCACTCGTCTTCTCTAACTCACTCTCACCTTCAATCACTCACCCTCACCTTCAATCACTCACCCTCATCCACACACCTTCACTCACTCACCCTCACCTTTTCTCACTCGCCCTCATCTTCACTCCCTCACTCACTCACCCACCCTCACCTTCATTCACTCACACTCACTCACCCTCACCCACCCTCACCCACCCTCACCTTCATTCACTCACCCTCATCTTCACTCACTGCCCTCATCTTCACTCACTCACCCACCCTCACCTTCAATCACTCACCCTCATCCACACACCGTCACTCACTCACCCACCATCACCTTCATTCACTCACTCACTCACCCTCACCCACCCTCACCTTCATTCACTTACCCTCACTCGCCCTCATCTTCACTCACTTGCCCTCATCTTCACTCACTTGTCCTCATCTTCACTCACTCACCCACCCTCACCTTCATTCACTCACTCACTCACTCTCTCATGTTAATATCATCATGGCCATATATTTTCAGAATAAATCCACACAGTGAAAAGAAGATGTGGGAAACAAGTGGAATTACCTTTTTCCTGAACCATTCCAAAAAGCATTCCAACATTGTCACAAAACAACTGAAGATTAATGACAGGCCGTGTGTGGTTATGATTTCCAAATATTACATACCAGAAGGGGCAGAATTGTTATATAATTATGGTGATGAGAAAGCACCATTTTTTGCAAATTCACAAACTTTTCCAAATTAAAGTAATTTATGATCTATGTTCGAGTTGAGTTGTGTTGTGTTGTGTTGTGAACATGTAAAATAACAATAAAATTCAATATTTCCTTGACAAGAAATTAAAACACAGTGAACATGCTAAAAACATCAAAACATTAAAATTAAATGTCAGTTAAATTAAATAGTTTTACAGCATTCAAAAGTCAGGAAATACACAATTGAATATATGAAGTTTCACACGCAAGTGCCACATGACAGACTAATTGCTGAACATTTTCAAAATCGCTAAATAAATGAAATTTATGGTATATGCAAAATAAGGTTTATGTAAACGTAATGAAACTAATTTTCTTTTAAATTTACAACTATTCCCCATCCCAGTAATGAACTACTAGTAAATACCTTATTATTTTGACACAGATCAATGTATTTAAAACACCTTCATCTCTTTTTTTAACTTGCAGGTCATTACTACAGTAATTCATATGACAGGGGTTCCAGAGAAATAATTACATTCAAATGTGGGAAAATATTAGTTAATTAATAAACACAAATTATTTGTTTCATTATTTTAACAAACTAAAAATGAATGGTGCATAGTACTACTGTAGAACATATTATTCAAGCTGTTAATTGAATAATTTAACACAAAAAGGTGCCAATTGGGCAAAAGCAATGTACATATCACCAGTGGTATGTTGGTATCCATTGTCAGGTATATTTACTAATCTATTAACAATCAATTGACAAGTTTCAAACAAAACTATTTTTTTAATTAACAATGTTGATTCATTTTAGTTTCAATAAACATTTTCAAATTATTGAAAAAACACTTCCCAAGATAGAATTTAAACACAGCTTTACATTTCAACTTATAATAAACATAGTCATGCACAGAGCATACAATTTCTAAGCACATGTCCTTGTAAGTGTATATGATCCACTGTTGACGCAATTCTTGTATTTTATTCATCAGCCAATGACGTCCTGGTTTGTGTCCTGATTAATTATAGAGTAATAATACATCATATTGGATACTGGCACTATAAAAATGGACACCCTAAAGTACATTCCAGGGTTCTTGCGTTCCTGCGTTTTGCAAAAGAAAAACAATATATCAAGTACAATTAGATTCATTTAGCTTTAGTCAGATATGAATTTTAAATATAAAACAAAAGTCAATGAAAATATAACATTGTTGCAAACACAATTAAAGTAGGAATTTGGAAGGTAAGTCATGCAATGATCAAATAAGATTGAGACAGTTGGGGATTTCCAAATTACAAGGCCCCCATGAATTCAGACCCATTTTAACACGTAGCCAGGGTAGTGAAATTAAACGGTACCCACCGAAAAATACACAGCGTCAGAACCCTGACCAACACATTGAATTAAAGTCCAAGATTGGTCGGTTATGTACGTACTTATCCAGAGTGACTTCAGACCCATTTTAACACGTAGCCAGGGTAATGAAATTAAACGGTACCCACCGAAAAATACACAGAGTCAGAACCCTGACCAACACATTGAATTAAAGTCCAAGATTGGTCGGTTATGTACGTACTTATCCAGAGTGACTTCAGACCCATTTTAACACGTAGCCAGGGTAATGAAATTAAACGGTACCCACCGAAAAATACACAGGGTCAGAACCCTGACCAACACATTGAATTAAAGTCCAAGATTGGTCGGTTATGTACGTACTTATCCAGAGTGACTTCAGACCCATTTTAACACGTAGCCAGGGTAATGAAATTAAACGGTACCCACCGAAAAATACACAGGGTCAGAACCCTGACCAACACATTGAATTAAAGTCCAAGATTGGTTGGTTACGTACGTACTTATCCAGAGTGACTTCAGACCCATTTTAACACGTAGCCAGGGTAATGAAATTAAACGGTACCCACCGAAAAATACACAGGGTCAAAACCCTGACCAACACATTGAAATAAAGTCTAAGATTGGTCGGTTATGTACGTACTTATCCAAAATGAATTCATAACCATTTTAACACGTAGCCAGGGTAATGAAATTAAACGGTACCCACCGAAAAATACACAGGGTCAGAACCCTGACCAACACATTGAATTAAAGTCCAAGATTGGTCGGTTATGTACGTACTTATCCAGAGTGACTTCAGACCCATTTTAACACGTAGCCAGGGTAATGAAATTAAACGGTACCCACCGAAAAATACACAGGGTCAGAACCCTGACCAACATATTGAAATAAAGTCCAAGATTGGTCGGTTATGTACGTACTTATCCAGAGTGACTTCAGACCCATTTTAACACGTAGCCAGGGTAATGAAATTAAACGGTACCCACCGAAAAATACACAGGGTCAGAACCCTGACCAACACATTGAATTAAAGTCCAAGATTGGTCGGTTATGTACGTACTTATCCAGAGTGACTTCAGACCCATTTTAACACGTAGCCAGGGTAATGAAATTAAACGGTACCCACCGAAAAATACACAGGGTCAAAACCCTGACCAACACATTGAAATAAAGTCTAAGATTGGTCGGTTATGTACGTACTTATCCAAAATGAATTCATAACCATTTTAACACGTAGCCAGGGTAGTGAAATTAAACGGTACCCACCGAAAAATACACAGGGTCAGAACCCTGACCAACACATTGAATTAAAGTCCAAGATTGGTCGGTTACGTACGTACTTATCCAGAGTGACTTCAGACCCATTTTAACACGTAGCCAGGGTAATGAAATTAAACGGTACCCACCGAAAAATACACAGGGTCAGAACCCTGACCAACACATTGAAATAAAGTCCAAGATTGGTCGGTTATGTACGTACTTATCCAAAATGAATTCATACCCATTTTAACACGTAGCCAGGGTGGTGAAATTAAACGGTACCCACCGAAAAATACACAGGGTCAGAACCCTGACCAACACATTGAAATAAAGTCCAAGATTGGTCGGTTATGTACGTACTTATCCAAAATGAATTCATAACCATTTTAACACGTAGCCAGGGTAATGAAATTAAACGGTACCCACCGAAAAATACACAGGGTCTGAACCCTGACCAACATATTGAAATAAAGTCCAAGATTGGTCGGTTATGTACGTACTTATCCAAAATGAATTCATAACCATTTTAACACGTAGCCAGGGTAGTGAAATTAAACGGTACCCACCGAAAAATACACAGGGTCAGAACCCTGACCAACACATTGAATTAAAGTCCAAGATTGGTCGGTTACGTACGTACTTATCCAGAGTGACTTCAGACCCATTTTAACACGTAGCCAGGGTAATGAAATTAAACGGTACCCACCGAAAAATACACAGGGTCAGAACCCTGACCAACACATTGAAATAAAGTCCAAGATTGGTCGGTTATGTACGTACTTATCCAAAATGAATTCATACCCATTTTAACACGTAGCCAGGGTGGTGAAATTAAACGGTACCCACCGAAAAATACACAGGGTCAGAACCCTGACCAACACATTGAAATAAAGTCCAAGATTGGTCGGTTATGTACGTACTTATCCAAAATGAATTCATACCCATTTTAACAAGTAGCCAGGGTGGTGAAATTAAACGGTACCCACCGAAAAATACACAGGGTCAGAACCCTGACCAACACATTGAAATAAAGTCCAAGATTGGTCGGTTATGTACGTACTTATCCAAAATGAATTCATAACCATTTTAACACGTAGCCAGGGTAATGAAATTAAACGGTACCCACCGAAAAATACACAGGGTCAGAACCCTGACCAACATATTGAAATAAAGTCCAAGATTGGTCGGTTATGTACGTACTTATCCAAAATGAATTCATAACCATTTTAACACGTAGCCAGGGTAATGAAATTAAACGGTACCCACCGAAAAATACACAGGGTCTGAACCCTGACCAACATATTGAAATAAAGTCCAAGATTGGTCGGTTATGTACGTACTTATCCAGAGTGAATTCATAACCATTTTAACACGTAGCCAGGGTAATGAAATTAAACGGTACCCACCGAAAAATACACAGGGTCAGAACCCTGACCAACATATTGAAATAAAGTCCAAGATTGGTCGGTTATGTACGTACTTATCCAAAATGAATTCATAACCATTTTAACACGTAGCCAGGGTAATGAAATTAAACGGTACCCACCGAAAAATACACAGGGTCAGAACCCTGACCAACACATTGAAATAAAGTCCAAGATTGGTCGGTTATGTACGTACTTATCCAAAATGAATTCATAACCATTTTAACACGTAGCCAGGGTAATGAAATTAAACGGTACCCACCGAAAAATACACAGGGTCAGAACCCTGACCAACATATTGAAATAAAGTCCAAGATTGGTCGGTTATGTACGTACTTATCCAAAATGAATTCATAACCATTTTAACACGTAGCCAGGGTAATGAAATTAAACGGTACCCACCGAAAAATACACAGGGTCAGAACCCTGACCAACACATTGAAATATAAAGTCCAAGATTGGTCGGTTATGTACGTACTTATCCAAAATGAATTCATAACCATTTTAACACGTAGCCAGGGTAATGAAATTAAACGGTACCCACCGAAAAATACACAGGGTCAGAACCCTGACCAACATATTGAAATAAAGTCCAAGATTGGTCGGTTATGTACGTACTTATCCAGAGTGAATTCATAACCATTTTAACACGTAGCCAGGGTAATGAAATTAAACGGTACCCACCGAAAAATACACAGGGTCAGAACCCTGACCAACATATTGAAATAAAGTCCAAGATTGGTCGGTTATGTACGTACTTATCCAGAGTGAATTCATAACCATTTTAACACGTAGCCAGGGTAATGAAATTAAACGGTACCCACCGAAAAATACACAGGGTCAGAACCCTGACCAACATATTGAAATAAAGTCCAAGATTGGTCGGTTATGTACGTAACTTATCCAAAATGAATTCATAACCATTTTAACACGTAGCCAGGGTAATGAAATTAAACGGTACCCACCGAAAAATACACAGGGTCTGAACCCTGACCAACATATTGAAATAAAGTCCAAGATTGGTCGGTTATGTACGTACTTATCCAGAGTGAATTCATAACCATTTTAACACGTAGCCAGGGTAATGAAATTAAACGGTACCCACCGAAAAATACACAGGGTCAGAACCCTGACCAACATATTGAAATAAAGTCCAAGATTGGTCGGTTATGTACGTACTTATCCAAAATGAATTCATAACCATTTTAACACGTAGCCAGGGTAATGAAATTAAACGGTACCCACCGAAAAATACACAGGGTCAGAACCCTGACCAACACATTGAAATAAAGTCCAAGATTGGTCGGTTATGTACGTACTTATCCAAAATGAATTCATAACCATTTTAACACGTAGCCAGGGTAATGAAATTAAACGGTACCCACCGAAAAATACACAGGGTCAGAACCCTGACCAACATATTGAAATAAAGTCCAAGATTGGTCGGTTATGTACGTACTTATCCAAAATGAATTCATAACCATTTTAACACGTAGCCAGGGTAATGAAATTAAACGGTACCCACCGAAAAATACACAGGGTCAGAACCCTGACCAACACATTGAAATATAAAGTCCAAGATTGGTCGGTTATGTACGTACTTATCCAAAATGAATTCATAACCATTTTAACACGTAGCCAGGGTAATGAAATTAAACGGTACCCACCGAAAAATACACAGGGTCAGAACCCTGACCAACATATTGAAATAAAGTCCAAGATTGGTCGGTTATGTACGTACTTATCCAGAGTGAATTCATAACCATTTTAACACGTAGCCAGGGTAATGAAATTAAACGGTACCCACCGAAAAATACACAGGGTCAGAACCCTGACCAACATATTGAAATAAAGTCCAAGATTGGTCGGTTATGTACGTACTTATCCAAAATGAATTCATAACCATTTTAACACGTAGCCAGGGTAATGAAATTAAACGGTACCCACCGAAAAATACACAGGGTCAGAACCCTGACCAACACATTGAAATAAAGTCCAAGATTGGTCGGTTATGTACGTACTTATCCAAAATGAATTCATAACCATTTTAACACGTAGCCAGGGTAATGAAATTAAACGGTACCCACCGAAAAATACACAGGGTCAGAACCCTGACCAACATATTGAAATAAAGTCCAAGATTGGTCGGTTATGTACGTACTTATCCAAAATGAATTCATAACCATTTTAACACGTAGCCAGGGTAATGAAATTAAACGGTACCCACCGAAAAATACACAGGGTCAGAACCCTGACCAACACATTGAAATATAAAGTCCAAGATTGGTCGGTTATGTACGTACTTATCCAAAATGAATTCATAACCATTTTAACACGTAGCCAGGGTAATGAAATTAAACGGTACCCACCGAAAAATACACAGGGTCAGAACCCTGACCAACATATTGAAATAAAGTCCAAGATTGGTCGGTTATGTACGTACTTATCCAGAGTGAATTCATAACCATTTTAACACGTAGCCAGGGTAATGAAATTAAACGGTACCCACCGAAAAATACACAGGGTCAGAACCCTGACCAACATATTGAAATAAAGTCCAAGATTGGTCGGTTATGTACGTACTTATCCAGAGTGAATTCATAACCATTTTAACACGTAGCCAGGGTAATGAAATTAAACGGTACCCACCGAAAAATACACAGGGTCAGAACCCTGACCAACATATTGAAATAAAGTCCAAGATTGGTCGGTTATGTACGTAACTTATCCAAAATGAATTCATAACCATTTTAACACGTAGCCAGGGTAATGAAATTAAACGGTACCCACCGAAAAATACACAGGGTCTGAACCCTGACCAACATATTGAAATAAAGTCCAAGATTGGTCGGTTATGTACGTACTTATCCAGAGTGAATTCATAACCATTTTAACACGTAGCCAGGGTAATGAAATTAAACGGTACCCACCGAAAAATACACAGGGTCAGAACCCTGACCAACATATTGAAATAAAGTCCAAGATTGGTCGGTTATGTACGTACTTATCCAAAATGAATTCATAACCATTTTAACACGTAGCCAGGGTAATGAAATTAAACGGTACCCACCGAAAAATACACAGGGTCAGAACCCTGACCAACATATTGAAATAAAGTCCAAGATTGGTCGGTTATGTACGTACTTATCCAAAATGAATTCATAACCATTTTAACACGTAGCCAGGGTAATGAAATTAAACGGTACCCATCGAAAAATACACAGGGTCTGAACCCTGACCAACATATTGAAATAAAGTCCAAGATTGGTCGGTTATGTACGTACTTATCCAGAGTGAATTCATAACCATTTTAACACGTAGCCAGGGTAATGAAATTAAACGGTACCCACCGAAAAATACACAGGGTCAGAACCCTGACCAACATATTGAAATAAAGTCCAAGATTGGTCGGTTATGTACGTACTCATCCAAAATGAATTCATAACCATTTTAACACGTAGCCAGGGTAATGAAATTAAACGGTACCCACCGAAAAATACACAGGGTCAGAACCCTGACCAACACATTGAAATAAAGTCCAAGATTGGTCGGTTATGTACGTACTTATCCAAAATGAATTCATAACCATTTTAACACGTAGCCAGGGTAATGAAATTAAACGGTACCCACCGAAAAATACACAGGGTCAGAACCCTGACCAACATATTGAAATAAAGTCCAAGATTGGTCGGTTATGTACGTACTTATCCAAAATGAATTCATAACCATTTTAACACGTAGCCAGGGTAATGAAATTAAACGGTACCCACCGAAAAATACACAGGGTCAGAACCCTGACCAACACATTGAAATATAAAGTCCAAGATTGGTCGGTTATGTACGTACTTATCCAAAATGAATTCATAACCATTTTAACACGTAGCCAGGGTAATGAAATTAAACGGTACCCACCGAAAAATACACAGGGTCAGAACCCTGACCAACATATTGAAATAAAGTCCAAGATTGGTCGGTTATGTACGTACTTATCCAGAGTGAATTCATAACCATTTTAACACGTAGCCAGGGTAATGAAATTAAACGGTACCCACCGAAAAATACACAGGGTCAGAACCCTGACCAACATATTGAAATAAAGTCCAAGATTGGTCGGTTATGTACGTACTTATCCAGAGTGAATTCATAACCATTTTAACACGTAGCCAGGGTAATGAAATTAAACGGTACCCACCGAAAAATACACAGGGTCAGAACCCTGACCAACATATTGAAATAAAGTCCAAGATTGGTCGGTTATGTACGTAACTTATCCAAAATGAATTCATAACCATTTTAACACGTAGCCAGGGTAATGAAATTAAACGGTACCCACCGAAAAATACAC
Source organism: Saccoglossus kowalevskii (assembly GCF_978046115.1). NCBI lineage: Eukaryota > Metazoa > Hemichordata > Enteropneusta > Harrimaniidae > Saccoglossus > Saccoglossus kowalevskii. The sequence goes on along the minus strand of NC_140652.1, from coordinate 18,193,717 downwards.
AGGGTCTGAACCCTGACCAACATATTGAAATAAAGTCCAAGATTGGTCGGTTATGTACGTACTTATCCAGAGTGAATTCATAACCATTTTAACACGTAGCCAGGGTAATGAAATTAAACGGTACCCACCGAAAAATACACAGGGTCAGAACCCTGACCAACATATTGAAATAAAGTCCAAGATTGGTCGGTTATGTACGTACTTATCCAAAATGAATTCATAACCATTTTAACACGTAGCCAGGGTAATGAAATTAAACGGTACCCACCGAAAAATACACAGGGTCAGAACCCTGACCAACACATTGAAATAAAGTCCAAGATTGGTCGGTTATGTACGTACTTATCCAAAATGAATTCATAACCATTTTAACACGTAGCCAGGGTAATGAAATTAAACGGTACCCACCGAAAAATACACAGGGTCAGAACCCTGACCAACATATTGAAATAAAGTCCAAGATTGGTCGGTTATGTACGTACTTATCCAAAATGAATTCATAACCATTTTAACACGTAGCCAGGGTAATGAAATTAAACGGTACCCACCGAAAAATACACAGGGTCAGAACCCTGACCAACACATTGAAATAAAGTCCAAGATTGGTCGGTTATGTACGTACTTATCCAGAGTGAATTCATAACCATTTTAACACGTAGCCAGGGTAATGAAATTAAACGGTACCCACCGAAAAATACACAGGGTCTGAACCCTGACCAACATATTGAAATAAAGTCCAAGATTGGTCGGTTATGTACGTACTTATCCAAAATGAATTCATAACCATTTTAACACGTAGCCAGGGTAATGAAATTAAACGGTACCCACCGAAAAATACACAGGGTCTGAACCCTGACCAACATATTGAAATAAAGTCCAAGATTGGTCGGTTATGTACGTACTTATCCAAAATGAATTCATAACCATTTTAACACGTAGCCAGGGTAATGAAATTAAACGGTACCCACCGAAAAATACACAGGGTCAGAACCCTGACCAACATATTGAAATAAAGTCCAAGATTGGTCGGTTATGTACGTAACTTATCCAAAATGAATTCATAACCATTTTAACACGTAGCCAGGGTAATGAAATTAAACGGTACCCACCGAAAAATACACAGGGTCTGAACCCTGACCAACATATTGAAATAAAGTCCAAGATTGGTCGGTTATGTACGTACTTATCCAGAGTGAATTCATAACCATTTTAACACGTAGCCAGGGTAATGAAATTAAACGGTACCCACCGAAAAATACACAGGGTCAGAACCCTGACCAACATATTGAAATAAAGTCCAAGATTGGTCGGTTATGTACGTACTTATCCAAAATGAATTCATAACCATTTTAACACGTAGCCAGGGTAATGAAATTAAACGGTACCCACCGAAAAATACACAGGGTCAGAACCCTGACCAACAAATTGAAATAAAGTCCAAGATTGGTCGGTTATGTACGTACTTATCCAAAATGAATTCATAACCATTTTAACACGTAGCCAGGGTAATGAAATTAAACGGTACCCACCGAAAAATACACAGGGTCTGAACCCTGACCAACATATTGAAATAAAGTCCAAGATTGGTCGGTTATGTACGTACTTATCCAGAGTGAATTCATAACCATTTTAACACGTAGCCAGGGTAATGAAATTAAACGGTACCCACCGAAAAATACACAGGGTCAGAACCCTGACCAACATATTGAAATAAAGTCCAAGATTGGTCGGTTATGTACGTACTCATCCAAAATGAATTCATAACCATTTTAACACGTAGCCAGGGTAATGAAATTAAACGGTACCCACCGAAAAATACACAGGGTCAGAACCCTGACCAACACATTGAAATAAAGTCCAAGATTGGTCGGTTATGTACGTACTTATCCAAAATGAATTCATAACCATTTTAACACGTAGCCAGGGTAATGAAATTAAACGGTACCCACCGAAAAATACACAGGGTCAGAACCCTGACCAACATATTGAAATAAAGTCCAAGATTGGTCGGTTATGTACGTACTTATCCAAAATGAATTCATAACCATTTTAACACGTAGCCAGGGTAATGAAATTAAACGGTACCCACCGAAAAATACACAGGGTCAGAACCCTGACCAACACATTGAAATATAAAGTCCAAGATTGGTCGGTTATGTACGTACTTATCCAAAATGAATTCATAACCATTTTAACACGTAGCCAGGGTAATGAAATTAAACGGTACCCACCGAAAAATACACAGGGTCAGAACCCTGACCAACATATTGAAATAAAGTCCAAGATTGGTCGGTTATGTACGTACTTATCCAGAGTGAATTCATAACCATTTTAACACGTAGCCAGGGTAATGAAATTAAACGGTACCCACCGAAAAATACACAGGGTCAGAACCCTGACCAACACATTGAAATAAAGTCCAAGATTGGTCGGTTATGTACGTACTTATCCAGAGTGAATTCATAACCATTTTAACACGTAGCCAGGGTAATGAAATTAAACGGTACCCACCGAAAAATACACAGGGTCAGAACCCTGACCAACATATTGAAATAAAGTCCAAGATTGGTCGGTTATGTACGTACTTATCCAGAGTGAATTCATAACCATTTTAACACGTAGCCAGGGTAATGAAATTAAACGGTACCCACCGAAAAATACACAGGGTCAGAACCCTGACCAACATATTGAAATAAAGTCCAAGATTGGTCGGTTATGTACGTACTTATCCAAAATGAATTCATACCCATTTTAACACGTAGCCAGGGTAATGAAATTAAACGGTACCCACCGAAAAATACACAGGGTCAGAACCCTGACCAACACATTGAATTAAAGTCCAAGATTGGTCGGTTATGTACGTACTTATCCAAAATGAATTCATAACCATTTTAACGCGTAGCCAGGGCAATGAAATTAAACGGTACCCACCGAAAAATACACAGGGTCAGAACCCTGACCAACACATTGAAATAAAGTCCAAGATTGGTCGGTTATGTACGTACTTATCCAAAATGAATTCATAACCATTTTAACGCGTAGCCAGGGCAATGAAATTAAACGGTACCCACCGAAAAATACACAGGGTCAGAACCCTGACCAACACATTGAATTAAAGTCCAAGATTGGTCGGTTATGTACGTACTTATCCAAAATGAATTCATAACCATTTTAACGCGTAGCCAGGGCAATGAAATTAAACGGTACCCACCGAAAAATACACAGGGTCAGAACCCTGACCAACATATTGAAATAAAGTCCAAGATTGGTCGGTTATGTACGTACTTATCCAAAATGAATTCATAACCATTTTAACACGTAGCCAGGGTAATGAAATTAAACGGTACCCACCGAAAAATACACAGGGTCAGAACCCTGACCAACACATTGAAATAAAGTCCAAGATTGGTCGGTTATGTACGTACTTATCCAGAGTGACTTCAGACCCATTTTAACACGTAGCCAGGGTAATGAAATTAAACGGTACCCACCGAAAAATACACAGGGTCTGAACCCTGACCAACATATTGAAATAAAGTCCAAGATTGGTCGGTTATGTACGTACTTATCCAAAATGAATTCATAACCATTTTAACACGTAGCCAGGGTAATGAACCAATGCATTGCCTGATATTAAATGTTAACTAACGTTTTAGTACATATGTATAAGCATTCAGTAATTTTAATGAAAAAAAAGTACATTTATCTTAGTAATAGTGACACCTGTTGTTTAGTGTGATGAACCCCCACGGTTGGGTACAGGAGCATAGAAGTTTTTAATTAAAATTGTTTTCCATAAGAAAAATGAAACCATCATACATGGCCTTATAAACAGCCTTTTACTTCATAGTGGGGTGGGTGGAGTAAAGCTGTGATTATTTTTATTACTTTCTGACCATCTAGTTTGCCATTCATTTACCATGTCCATATAAACTAAAGCTCCAGCCAATATCAGATTTGACTACTTGTTTCAAGCTATGGCACTTGGAAATGAGTGTTGTGACATGTGGCAAATGTCCAACTGTCTTGGTTAATAAGATTGGCTATATTTCAACTAGAAACAGGTAAACCAGTATACCTGTATGTACGAAGCCAGTGATCGTTATTCAAGCCAAAGAAACTGCATCTATTTATATAAATACACATGGACAGAGAATATTTTCTTGGAGCACTAAATGTGACAATTGCCCTACTGTCTGTGATAAATATACCACACCAGCTACATAGTGCCCGACGAGGAGTTGGGTAGGTAGTGAAGAAAAACATTGACTGAAGCCTGGCAGAGGACTGAATTGTTGTCAACAGCAACAAACATACTGGGAAAGTCAAAGACAGTGAAAAAACAAACAAAAAAAAAACACACAGGCATATAAATACTAACTTTCTAGGATCTTTATTGACTCCAAGTAATCCAGAGTAGAACGAGATGAATCAACGCTATACTCCGCCATCTTTATTTTAATATTAGATGCAACCATTATTCTGTAGGGGACAACGGGTCATAACTTGAGGGGAGTTAACACCCATGATTTTTAAAATGCCTTGATCAATACGAGTCTAAGTTACAGGGAACATTATTTTCATTTTTCAGTGGACCAATAAATGCATTTGACAGGAAAATAGAAAAACTCTACCACAACAGCAATTAGAACAGCTTGCTGCATTATAAGTATCACTTCCCTGTCAAATTAGTGGTTCATGCTTATTTGAATCTGAACATAACAGGCCAATTCTATCACACCTTGCTAGGCTTGAACTTCCATCCAATCAGAGCATTCCAAATGAACATGATTCTCTACAATACTAGAGGGCGCTCTGACCAAAAAATTGCCATGATCTAAATAAAAAGAACTGAATGTCCACAGTTATGTCTGTAGGTGTACCTTACCTGCATGCAAAATAAAGTCCAAGATTGGTCGGTTATGTACGTACTTATCCAAAATGAATTCATAACCATTTTAACACGTAGCCAGGGTGGTGAAATTAAACGGTACCCACCGAAAAATACACAGGGTCAGAACCCTGACCAACACATTGAAATAAAGTCCAAGATTGGTCGGTTATGTACGTACTTATCCAGAGTGAATTCATAACCATTTTAACACGTAGCCAGGGTAATGAAATTAAACGGTACCCACCGAAAAATACACAGGGTCTGAACCCTGACCAACATATTGAAATAAAGTCCAAGATTGGTCGGTTATGTACGTACTTATCCAAAATGAATTCATAACCATTTTAACACGTAGCCAGGGTAATGAAATTAAACGGTACCCACCGAAAAATACACAGGGTCAGAACCCTGACCAACATATTGAAATAAAGTCCAAGATTGGTCGGTTATGTACGTACTTATCCAAAATGAATTCATAACCATTTTAACACGTAGCCAGGGTAATGAAATTAAACGGTACCCACCGAAAAATACACAGGGTCAGAACCCTGACCAACACATTGAAATAAAGTCCAAGATTGGTCGGTTATGTACGTACTTATCCAGAGTGAATTCATAACCATTTTAACACGTAGCCAGGGTAATGAAATTAAACGGTACCCACCGAAAAATACACAGGGTCTGAACCCTGACCAACATATTGAAATAAAGTCCAAGATTGGTCGGTTATGTACGTACTTATCCAAAATGAATTCATAACCATTTTAACACGTAGCCAGGGTAATGAAATTAAACGGTACCCACCGAAAAATACACAGGGTCTGAACCCTGACCAACATATTGAAATAAAGTCCAAGATTGGTCGGTTATGTACGTACTTATCCAAAATGAATTCATAACCATTTTAACACGTAGCCAGGGTAATGAAATTAAACGGTACCCACCGAAAAATACACAGGGTCAGAACCCTGACCAACATATTGAAATAAAGTCCAAGATTGGTCGGTTATGTACGTAACTTATCCAAAATGAATTCATAACCATTTTAACACGTAGCCAGGGTAATGAAATTAAACGGTACCCACCGAAAAATACACAGGGTCTGAACCCTGACCAACATATTGAAATAAAGTCCAAGATTGGTCGGTTATGTACGTACTTATCCAGAGTGAATTCATAACCATTTTAACACGTAGCCAGGGTAATGAAATTAAACGGTACCCACCGAAAAATACACAGGGTCAGAACCCTGACCAACATATTGAAATAAAGTCCAAGATTGGTCGGTTATGTACGTACTTATCCAAAATGAATTCATAACCATTTTAACACGTAGCCAGGGTAATGAAATTAAACGGTACCCACCGAAAAATACACAGGGTCAGAACCCTGACCAACAAATTGAAATAAAGTCCAAGATTGGTCGGTTATGTACGTACTTATCCAAAATGAATTCATAACCATTTTAACACGTAGCCAGGGTAATGAAATTAAACGGTACCCACCGAAAAATACACAGGGTCTGAACCCTGACCAACATATTGAAATAAAGTCCAAGATTGGTCGGTTATGTACGTACTTATCCAGAGTGAATTCATAACCATTTTAACACGTAGCCAGGGTAATGAAATTAAACGGTACCCACCGAAAAATACACAGGGTCAGAACCCTGACCAACATATTGAAATAAAGTCCAAGATTGGTCGGTTATGTACGTACTCATCCAAAATGAATTCATAACCATTTTAACACGTAGCCAGGGTAATGAAATTAAACGGTACCCACCGAAAAATACACAGGGTCAGAACCCTGACCAACACATTGAAATAAAGTCCAAGATTGGTCGGTTATGTACGTACTTATCCAAAATGAATTCATAACCATTTTAACACGTAGCCAGGGTAATGAAATTAAACGGTACCCACCGAAAAATACACAGGGTCAGAACCCTGACCAACATATTGAAATAAAGTCCAAGATTGGTCGGTTATGTACGTACTTATCCAAAATGAATTCATAACCATTTTAACACGTAGCCAGGGTAATGAAATTAAACGGTACCCACCGAAAAATACACAGGGTCAGAACCCTGACCAACACATTGAAATATAAAGTCCAAGATTGGTCGGTTATGTACGTACTTATCCAAAATGAATTCATAACCATTTTAACACGTAGCCAGGGTAATGAAATTAAACGGTACCCACCGAAAAATACACAGGGTCAGAACCCTGACCAACATATTGAAATAAAGTCCAAGATTGGTCGGTTATGTACGTACTTATCCAGAGTGAATTCATAACCATTTTAACACGTAGCCAGGGTAATGAAATTAAACGGTACCCACCGAAAAATACACAGGGTCAGAACCCTGACCAACACATTGAAATAAAGTCCAAGATTGGTCGGTTATGTACGTACTTATCCAGAGTGAATTCATAACCATTTTAACACGTAGCCAGGGTAATGAAATTAAACGGTACCCACCGAAAAATACACAGGGTCAGAACCCTGACCAACATATTGAAATAAAGTCCAAGATTGGTCGGTTATGTACGTACTTATCCAGAGTGAATTCATAACCATTTTAACACGTAGCCAGGGTAATGAAATTAAACGGTACCCACCGAAAAATACACAGGGTCAGAACCCTGACCAACATATTGAAATAAAGTCCAAGATTGGTCGGTTATGTACGTACTTATCCAAAATGAATTCATACCCATTTTAACACGTAGCCAGGGTAATGAAATTAAACGGTACCCACCGAAAAATACACAGGGTCAGAACCCTGACCAACACATTGAATTAAAGTCCAAGATTGGTCGGTTATGTACGTACTTATCCAAAATGAATTCATAACCATTTTAACGCGTAGCCAGGGCAATGAAATTAAACGGTACCCACCGAAAAATACACAGGGTCAGAACCCTGACCAACACATTGAAATAAAGTCCAAGATTGGTCGGTTATGTACGTACTTATCCAAAATGAATTCATAACCATTTTAACGCGTAGCCAGGGCAATGAAATTAAACGGTACCCACCGAAAAATACACAGGGTCAGAACCCTGACCAACACATTGAATTAAAGTCCAAGATTGGTCGGTTATGTACGTACTTATCCAAAATGAATTCATAACCATTTTAACGCGTAGCCAGGGCAATGAAATTAAACGGTACCCACCGAAAAATACACAGGGTCAGAACCCTGACCAACATATTGAAATAAAGTCCAAGATTGGTCGGTTATGTACGTACTTATCCAAAATGAATTCATAACCATTTTAACACGTAGCCAGGGTAATGAAATTAAACGGTACCCACCGAAAAATACACAGGGTCAGAACCCTGACCAACACATTGAAATAAAGTCCAAGATTGGTCGGTTATGTACGTACTTATCCAGAGTGACTTCAGACCCATTTTAACACGTAGCCAGGGTAATGAAATTAAACGGTACCCACCGAAAAATACACAGGGTCTGAACCCTGACCAACATATTGAAATAAAGTCCAAGATTGGTCGGTTATGTACGTACTTATCCAAAATGAATTCATAACCATTTTAACACGTAGCCAGGGTAATGAACCAATGCATTGCCTGATATTAAATGTTAACTAACGTTTTAGTACATATGTATAAGCATTCAGTAATTTTAATGAAAAAAAAGTACATTTATCTTAGTAATAGTGACACCTGTTGTTTAGTGTGATGAACCCCCACGGTTGGGTACAGGAGCATAGAAGTTTTTAATTAAAATTGTTTTCCATAAGAAAAATGAAACCATCATACATGGCCTTATAAACAGCCTTTTACTTCATAGTGGGGTGGGTGGAGTAAAGCTGTGATTATTTTTATTACTTTCTGACCATCTAGTTTGCCATTCATTTACCATGTCCATATAAACTAAAGCTCCAGCCAATATCAGATTTGACTACTTGTTTCAAGCTATGGCACTTGGAAATGAGTGTTGTGACATGTGGCAAATGTCCAACTGTCTTGGTTAATAAGATTGGCTATATTTCAACTAGAAACAGGTAAACCAGTATACCTGTATGTACGAAGCCAGTGATCGTTATTCAAGCCAAAGAAACTGCATCTATTTATATAAATACACATGGACAGAGAATATTTTCTTGGAGCACTAAATGTGACAATTGCCCTACTGTCTGTGATAAATATACCACACCAGCTACATAGTGCCCGACGAGGAGTTGGGTAGGTAGTGAAGAAAAACATTGACTGAAGCCTGGCAGAGGACTGAATTGTTGTCAACAGCAACAAACATACTGGGAAAGTCAAAGACAGTGAAAAAACAAACAAAAAAAAAACACACAGGCATATAAATACTAACTTTCTAGGATCTTTATTGACTCCAAGTAATCCAGAGTAGAACGAGATGAATCAACGCTATACTCCGCCATCTTTATTTTAATATTAGATGCAACCATTATTCTGTAGGGGACAACGGGTCATAACTTGAGGGGAGTTAACACCCATGATTTTTAAAATGCCTTGATCAATACGAGTCTAAGTTACAGGGAACATTATTTTCATTTTTCAGTGGACCAATAAATGCATTTGACAGGAAAATAGAAAAACTCTACCACAACAGCAATTAGAACAGCTTGCTGCATTATAAGTATCACTTCCCTGTCAAATTAGTGGTTCATGCTTATTTGAATCTGAACATAACAGGCCAATTCTATCACACCTTGCTAGGCTTGAACTTCCATCCAATCAGAGCATTCCAAATGAACATGATTCTCTACAATACTAGAGGGCGCTCTGACCAAAAAATTGCCATGATCTAAATAAAAAGAACTGAATGTCCACAGTTATGTCTGTAGGTGTACCTTACCTGCATGCAAAATAAAGTCCAAGATTGGTCGGTTATGTACGTACTTATCCAAAATGAATTCATAACCATTTTAACACGTAGCCAGGGTAATGAAATTAAACGGTACCCACCGAAAAATACACAGGGTCAGAACCCTGACCAACATATTGAAATAAAGTCCAAGATTGGTCGGTTATGTACGTACTTATCCAAAATGAATTCATAACCATTTTAACACGTAGCCAGGGTAATGAAATTAAACGGTACCCACCGAAAAATACACAGGGTCAGAACCCTGACCAACACATTGAAATAAAGTCCAAGATTGGTCGGTTATGTACGTACTTATCCAAAATGAATTCATAACCATTTTAACACGTAGCCAGGGTAATGAAATTAAACGGTACCCACCGAAAAATACACAGGGTCAGAACCCTGACCAACATATTGAAATAAAGTCCAAGATTGGTCGGTTATGTACGTACTTATCCAAAATGAATTCATAACCATTTTAACACGTAGCCAGGGTAATGAAATTAAACGGTACCCACCGAAAAATACACAGGGTCAGAACCCTGACCAACACATTGAATTAAAGTCCAAGATTGGTCGGTTATGTACGTACTTATCCAAAATGAATTCATAACCATTTTAACGCGTAGCCAGGGCAATGAAATTAAACGGTACCCACCGAAAAATACACAGGGTCAGAACCCTGACCAACACATTGAAATAAAGTCCAAGATTGGTCGGTTATGTACGTACTTATCCAAAATGAATTCATAACCATTTTAACGCGTAGCCAGGGCAATGAAATTAAACGGTACCCACCGAAAAATACACAGGGTCAGAACCCTGACCAACACATTGAATTAAAGTCCAAGATTGGTCGGTTATGTACGTACTTATCCAAAATGAATTCATAACCATTTTAACGCGTAGCCAGGGCAATGAAATTAAACGGTACCCACCGAAAAATACACAGGGTCAGAACCCTGACCAACATATTGAAATAAAGTCCAAGATTGGTCGGTTATGTACGTACTTATCCAAAATGAATTCATAACCATTTTAACACGTAGCCAGGGTAATGAAATTAAACGGTACCCACCGAAAAATACACAGGGTCAGAACCCTGACCAACACATTGAAATAAAGTCCAAGATTGGTCGGTTATGTACGTACTTATCCAGAGTGACTTCAGACCCATTTTAACACGTAGCCAGGGTAATGAAATTAAACGGTACCCACCGAAAAATACACAGGGTCTGAACCCTGACCAACATATTGAAATAAAGTCCAAGATTGGTCGGTTATGTACGTACTTATCCAAAATGAATTCATAACCATTTTAACACGTAGCCAGGGTAATGAACCAATGCATTGCCTGATATTAAATGTTAACTAACGTTTTAGTACATATGTATAAGCATTCAGTAATTTTAATGAAAAAAAAGTACATTTATCTTAGTAATAGTGACACCTGTTGTTTAGTGTGATGAACCCCCACGGTTGGGTACAGGAGCATAGAAGTTTTTAATTAAAATTGTTTTCCATAAGAAAAATGAAACCATCATACATGGCCTTATAAACAGCCTTTTACTTCATAGTGGGGTGGGTGGAGTAAAGCTGTGATTATTTTTATTACTTTCTGACCATCTAGTTTGCCATTCATTTACCATGTCCATATAAACTAAAGCTCCAGCCAATATCAGATTTGACTACTTGTTTCAAGCTATGGCACTTGGAAATGAGTGTTGTGACATGTGGCAAATGTCCAACTGTCTTGGTTAATAAGATTGGCTATATTTCAACTAGAAACAGGTAAACCAGTATACCTGTATGTACGAAGCCAGTGATCGTTATTCAAGCCAAAGAAACTGCATCTATTTATATAAATACACATGGACAGAGAATATTTTCTTGGAGCACTAAATGTGACAATTGCCCTACTGTCTGTGATAAATATACCACACCAGCTACATAGTGCCCGACGAGGAGTTGGGTAGGTAGTGAAGAAAAACATTGACTGAAGCCTGGCAGAGGACTGAATTGTTGTCAACAGCAACAAACATACTGGGAAAGTCAAAGACAGTGAAAAAACAAACAAAAAAAAAACACACAGGCATATAAATACTAACTTTCTAGGATCTTTATTGACTCCAAGTAATCCAGAGTAGAACGAGATGAATCAACGCTATACTCCGCCATCTTTATTTTAATATTAGATGCAACCATTATTCTGTAGGGGACAACGGGTCATAACTTGAGGGGAGTTAACACCCATGATTTTTAAAATGCCTTGATCAATACGAGTCTAAGTTACAGGGAACATTATTTTCATTTTTCAGTGGACCAATAAATGCATTTGACAGGAAAATAGAAAAACTCTACCACAACAGCAATTAGAACAGCTTGCTGCATTATAAGTATCACTTCCCTGTCAAATTAGTGGTTCATGCTTATTTGAATCTGAACATAACAGGCCAATTCTATCACACCTTGCTAGGCTTGAACTTCCATCCAATCAGAGCATTCCAAATGAACATGATTCTCTACAATACTAGAGGGCGCTCTGACCAAAAAATTGCCATGATCTAAATAAAAAGAACTGAATGTCCACAGTTATGTCTGTAGGTGTACCTTACCTGCATGCAAAATAAAGTCCAAGATTGGTCGGTTATGTACGTACTTATCCAAAATGAATTCATAACCATTTTAACACGTAGCCAGGGTAATGAAATTAAACGGTACCCACCGAAAAATACACAGGGTCAGAACCCTGACCAACATATTGAAATAAAGTCCAAGATTGGTCGGTTATGTACGTACTTATCCAAAATGAATTCATAACCATTTTAACACGTAGCCAGGGTAATGAAATTAAACGGTACCCACCGAAAAATACACAGGGTCAGAACCCTGACCAACACATTGAATTAAAGTCCAAGATTGGTCGGTTATGTACGTACTTATCCAAAATGAATTCATAACCATTTTAACGCGTAGCCAGGGCAATGAAATTAAACGGTACCCACCGAAAAATACACAGGGTCAGAACCCTGACCAACACATTGAAATAAAGTCCAAGATTGGTCGGTTATGTACGTACTTATCCAAAATGAATTCATAACCATTTTAACGCGTAGCCAGGGCAATGAAATTAAACGGTACCCACCGAAAAATACACAGGGTCAGAACCCTGACCAACACATTGAATTAAAGTCCAAGATTGGTCGGTTATGTACGTACTTATCCAAAATGAATTCATAACCATTTTAACGCGTAGCCAGGGCAATGAAATTAAACGGTACCCACCGAAAAATACACAGGGTCAGAACCCTGACCAACATATTGAAATAAAGTCCAAGATTGGTCGGTTATGTACGTACTTATCCAAAATGAATTCATAACCATTTTAACACGTAGCCAGGGTAATGAAATTAAACGGTACCCACCGAAAAATACACAGGGTCAGAACCCTGACCAACACATTGAAATAAAGTCCAAGATTGGTCGGTTATGTACGTACTTATCCAGAGTGACTTCAGACCCATTTTAACACGTAGCCAGGGTAATGAAATTAAACGGTACCCACCGAAAAATACACAGGGTCTGAACCCTGACCAACATATTGAAATAAAGTCCAAGATTGGTCGGTTATGTACGTACTTATCCAAAATGAATTCATAACCATTTTAACACGTAGCCAGGGTAATGAACCAATGCATTGCCTGATATTAAATGTTAACTAACGTTTTAGTACATATGTATAAGCATTCAGTAATTTTAATGAAAAAAAAGTACATTTATCTTAGTAATAGTGACACCTGTTGTTTAGTGTGATGAACCCCCACGGTTGGGTACAGGAGCATAGAAGTTTTTAATTAAAATTGTTTTCCATAAGAAAAATGAAACCATCATACATGGCCTTATAAACAGCCTTTTACTTCATAGTGGGGTGGGTGGAGTAAAGCTGTGATTATTTTTATTACTTTCTGACCATCTAGTTTGCCATTCATTTACCATGTCCATATAAACTAAAGCTCCAGCCAATATCAGATTTGACTACTTGTTTCAAGCTATGGCACTTGGAAATGAGTGTTGTGACATGTGGCAAATGTCCAACTGTCTTGGTTAATAAGATTGGCTATATTTCAACTAGAAACAGGTAAACCAGTATACCTGTATGTACGAAGCCAGTGATCGTTATTCAAGCCAAAGAAACTGCATCTATTTATATAAATACACATGGACAGAGAATATTTTCTTGGAGCACTAAATGTGACAATTGCCCTACTGTCTGTGATAAATATACCACACCAGCTACATAGTGCCCGACGAGGAGTTGGGTAGGTAGTGAAGAAAAACATTGACTGAAGCCTGGCAGAGGACTGAATTGTTGTCAACAGCAACAAACATACTGGGAAAGTCAAAGACAGTGAAAAAACAAACAAAAAAAAAACACACAGGCATATAAATACTAACTTTCTAGGATCTTTATTGACTCCAAGTAATCCAGAGTAGAACGAGATGAATCAACGCTATACTCCGCCATCTTTATTTTAATATTAGATGCAACCATTATTCTGTAGGGGACAACGGGTCATAACTTGAGGGGAGTTAACACCCATGATTTTTAAAATGCCTTGATCAATACGAGTCTAAGTTACAGGGAACATTATTTTCATTTTTCAGTGGACCAATAAATGCATTTGACAGGAAAATAGAAAAACTCTACCACAACAGCAATTAGAACAGCTTGCTGCATTATAAGTATCACTTCCCTGTCAAATTAGTGGTTCATGCTTATTTGAATCTGAACATAACAGGCCAATTCTATCACACCTTGCTAGGCTTGAACTTCCATCCAATCAGAGCATTCCAAATGAACATGATTCTCTACAATACTAGAGGGCGCTCTGACCAAAAAATTGCCATGATCTAAATAAAAAGAACTGAATGTCCACAGTTATGTCTGTAGGTGTACCTTACCTGCATGCAAAATAAAGTCCAAGATTGGTCGGTTATGTACGTACTTATCCAAAATGAATTCATAACCATTTTAACACGTAGCCAGGGTAATGAAATTAAACGGTACCCACCGAAAAATACACAGGGTCAGAACCCTGACCAACATATTGAAATAAAGTCCAAGATTGGTCGGTTATGTACGTACTTATCCAAAATGAATTCATAACCATTTTAACACGTAGCCAGGGTAATGAAATTAAACGGTACCCACCGAAAAATACACAGGGTCAGAACCCTGACCAACACATTGAAATAAAGTCCAAGATTGGTCGGTTATGTACGTACTTATCCAAAATGAATTCATAACCATTTTAACACGTAGCCAGGGTAATGAAATTAAACGGTACCCACCGAAAAATACACAGGGTCAGAACCCTGACCAACATATTGAAATAAAGTCCAAGATTGGTCGGTTATGTACGTACTTATCCAAAATGAATTCATAACCATTTTAACACGTAGCCAGGGTAATGAAATTAAACGGTACCCACCGAAAAATACACAGGGTCAGAACCCTGACCAACACATTGAATTAAAGTCCAAGATTGGTCGGTTATGTACGTACTTATCCAAAATGAATTCATAACCATTTTAACGCGTAGCCAGGGCAATGAAATTAAACGGTACCCACCGAAAAATACACAGGGTCAGAACCCTGACCAACACATTGAAATAAAGTCCAAGATTGGTCGGTTATGTACGTACTTATCCAAAATGAATTCATAACCATTTTAACGCGTAGCCAGGGCAATGAAATTAAACGGTACCCACCGAAAAATACACAGGGTCAGAACCCTGACCAACACATTGAATTAAAGTCCAAGATTGGTCGGTTATGTACGTACTTATCCAAAATGAATTCATAACCATTTTAACGCGTAGCCAGGGCAATGAAATTAAACGGTACCCACCGAAAAATACACAGGGTCAGAACCCTGACCAACATATTGAAATAAAGTCCAAGATTGGTCGGTTATGTACGTACTTATCCAAAATGAATTCATAACCATTTTAACACGTAGCCAGGGTAATGAAATTAAACGGTACCCACCGAAAAATACACAGGGTCAGAACCCTGACCAACACATTGAAATAAAGTCCAAGATTGGTCGGTTATGTACGTACTTATCCAGAGTGACTTCAGACCCATTTTAACACGTAGCCAGGGTAATGAAATTAAACGGTACCCACCGAAAAATACACAGGGTCTGAACCCTGACCAACATATTGAAATAAAGTCCAAGATTGGTCGGTTATGTACGTACTTATCCAAAATGAATTCATAACCATTTTAACACGTAGCCAGGGTAATGAACCAATGCATTGCCTGATATTAAATGTTAACTAACGTTTTAGTACATATGTATAAGCATTCAGTAATTTTAATGAAAAAAAAGTACATTTATCTTAGTAATAGTGACACCTGTTGTTTAGTGTGATGAACCCCCACGGTTGGGTACAGGAGCATAGAAGTTTTTAATTAAAATTGTTTTCCATAAGAAAAATGAAACCATCATACATGGCCTTATAAACAGCCTTTTACTTCATAGTGGGGTGGGTGGAGTAAAGCTGTGATTATTTTTATTACTTTCTGACCATCTAGTTTGCCATTCATTTACCATGTCCATATAAACTAAAGCTCCAGCCAATATCAGATTTGACTACTTGTTTCAAGCTATGGCACTTGGAAATGAGTGTTGTGACATGTGGCAAATGTCCAACTGTCTTGGTTAATAAGATTGGCTATATTTCAACTAGAAACAGGTAAACCAGTATACCTGTATGTACGAAGCCAGTGATCGTTATTCAAGCCAAAGAAACTGCATCTATTTATATAAATACACATGGACAGAGAATATTTTCTTGGAGCACTAAATGTGACAATTGCCCTACTGTCTGTGATAAATATACCACACCAGCTACATAGTGCCCGACGAGGAGTTGGGTAGGTAGTGAAGAAAAACATTGACTGAAGCCTGGCAGAGGACTGAATTGTTGTCAACAGCAACAAACATACTGGGAAAGTCAAAGACAGTGAAAAAACAAACAAAAAAAAAACACACAGGCATATAAATACTAACTTTCTAGGATCTTTATTGACTCCAAGTAATCCAGAGTAGAACGAGATGAATCAACGCTATACTCCGCCATCTTTATTTTAATATTAGATGCAACCATTATTCTGTAGGGGACAACGGGTCATAACTTGAGGGGAGTTAACACCCATGATTTTTAAAATGCCTTGATCAATACGAGTCTAAGTTACAGGGAACATTATTTTCATTTTTCAGTGGACCAATAAATGCATTTGACAGGAAAATAGAAAAACTCTACCACAACAGCAATTAGAACAGCTTGCTGCATTATAAGTATCACTTCCCTGTCAAATTAGTGGTTCATGCTTATTTGAATCTGAACATAACAGGCCAATTCTATCACACCTTGCTAGGCTTGAACTTCCATCCAATCAGAGCATTCCAAATGAACATGATTCTCTACAATACTAGAGGGCGCTCTGACCAAAAAATTGCCATGATCTAAATAAAAAGAACTGAATGTCCACAGTTATGTCTGTAGGTGTACCTTACCTGCATGCAAAATAAAGTCCAAGATTGGTCGGTTATGTACGTACTTATCCAAAATGAATTCATAACCATTTTAACACGTAGCCAGGGTAATGAAATTAAACGGTACCCACCGAAAAATACACAGGGTCAGAACCCTGACCAACATATTGAA
Organism: Saccoglossus kowalevskii; assembly: GCF_978046115.1. Classification (NCBI taxonomy): domain Eukaryota; kingdom Metazoa; phylum Hemichordata; class Enteropneusta; family Harrimaniidae; genus Saccoglossus; species Saccoglossus kowalevskii. The sequence continues at coordinate 18,176,207 of NC_140652.1, read as the reverse complement.
ATAAAGTCCAAGATTGGTCGGTTATGTACGTACTTATCCAAAATGAATTCATAACCATTTTAACACGTAGCCAGGGTAATGAAATTAAACGGTACCCACCGAAAAATACACAGGGTCAGAACCCTGACCAACACATTGAAATAAAGTCCAAGATTGGTCGGTTATGTACGTACTTATCCAAAATGAATTCATAACCATTTTAACACGTAGCCAGGGTAATGAAATTAAACGGTACCCACCGAAAAATACACAGGGTCAGAACCCTGACCAACATATTGAAATAAAGTCCAAGATTGGTCGGTTATGTACGTACTTATCCAAAATGAATTCATAACCATTTTAACACGTAGCCAGGGTAATGAAATTAAACGGTACCCACCGAAAAATACACAGGGTCAGAACCCTGACCAACACATTGAATTAAAGTCCAAGATTGGTCGGTTATGTACGTACTTATCCAAAATGAATTCATAACCATTTTAACGCGTAGCCAGGGCAATGAAATTAAACGGTACCCACCGAAAAATACACAGGGTCAGAACCCTGACCAACACATTGAAATAAAGTCCAAGATTGGTCGGTTATGTACGTACTTATCCAAAATGAATTCATAACCATTTTAACGCGTAGCCAGGGCAATGAAATTAAACGGTACCCACCGAAAAATACACAGGGTCAGAACCCTGACCAACACATTGAATTAAAGTCCAAGATTGGTCGGTTATGTACGTACTTATCCAAAATGAATTCATAACCATTTTAACGCGTAGCCAGGGCAATGAAATTAAACGGTACCCACCGAAAAATACACAGGGTCAGAACCCTGACCAACATATTGAAATAAAGTCCAAGATTGGTCGGTTATGTACGTACTTATCCAAAATGAATTCATAACCATTTTAACACGTAGCCAGGGTAATGAAATTAAACGGTACCCACCGAAAAATACACAGGGTCAGAACCCTGACCAACACATTGAAATAAAGTCCAAGATTGGTCGGTTATGTACGTACTTATCCAGAGTGACTTCAGACCCATTTTAACACGTAGCCAGGGTAATGAAATTAAACGGTACCCACCGAAAAATACACAGGGTCTGAACCCTGACCAACATATTGAAATAAAGTCCAAGATTGGTCGGTTATGTACGTACTTATCCAAAATGAATTCATAACCATTTTAACACGTAGCCAGGGTAATGAACCAATGCATTGCCTGATATTAAATGTTAACTAACGTTTTAGTACATATGTATAAGCATTCAGTAATTTTAATGAAAAAAAAGTACATTTATCTTAGTAATAGTGACACCTGTTGTTTAGTGTGATGAACCCCCACGGTTGGGTACAGGAGCATAGAAGTTTTTAATTAAAATTGTTTTCCATAAGAAAAATGAAACCATCATACATGGCCTTATAAACAGCCTTTTACTTCATAGTGGGGTGGGTGGAGTAAAGCTGTGATTATTTTTATTACTTTCTGACCATCTAGTTTGCCATTCATTTACCATGTCCATATAAACTAAAGCTCCAGCCAATATCAGATTTGACTACTTGTTTCAAGCTATGGCACTTGGAAATGAGTGTTGTGACATGTGGCAAATGTCCAACTGTCTTGGTTAATAAGATTGGCTATATTTCAACTAGAAACAGGTAAACCAGTATACCTGTATGTACGAAGCCAGTGATCGTTATTCAAGCCAAAGAAACTGCATCTATTTATATAAATACACATGGACAGAGAATATTTTCTTGGAGCACTAAATGTGACAATTGCCCTACTGTCTGTGATAAATATACCACACCAGCTACATAGTGCCCGACGAGGAGTTGGGTAGGTAGTGAAGAAAAACATTGACTGAAGCCTGGCAGAGGACTGAATTGTTGTCAACAGCAACAAACATACTGGGAAAGTCAAAGACAGTGAAAAAACAAACAAAAAAAAAACACACAGGCATATAAATACTAACTTTCTAGGATCTTTATTGACTCCAAGTAATCCAGAGTAGAACGAGATGAATCAACGCTATACTCCGCCATCTTTATTTTAATATTAGATGCAACCATTATTCTGTAGGGGACAACGGGTCATAACTTGAGGGGAGTTAACACCCATGATTTTTAAAATGCCTTGATCAATACGAGTCTAAGTTACAGGGAACATTATTTTCATTTTTCAGTGGACCAATAAATGCATTTGACAGGAAAATAGAAAAACTCTACCACAACAGCAATTAGAACAGCTTGCTGCATTATAAGTATCACTTCCCTGTCAAATTAGTGGTTCATGCTTATTTGAATCTGAACATAACAGGCCAATTCTATCACACCTTGCTAGGCTTGAACTTCCATCCAATCAGAGCATTCCAAATGAACATGATTCTCTACAATACTAGAGGGCGCTCTGACCAAAAAATTGCCATGATCTAAATAAAAAGAACTGAATGTCCACAGTTATGTCTGTAGGTGTACCTTACCTGCATGCAAAATAAAGTCCAAGATTGGTCGGTTATGTACGTACTTATCCAAAATGAATTCATAACCATTTTAACACGTAGCCAGGGTAATGAAATTAAACGGTACCCACCGAAAAATACACAGGGTCAGAACCCTGACCAACACATTGAAATATAAAGTCCAAGATTGGTCGGTTATGTACGTACTTATCCAAAATGAATTCATAACCATTTTAACACGTAGCCAGGGTAATGAAATTAAACGGTACCCACCGAAAAATACACAGGGTCAGAACCCTGACCAACATATTGAAATAAAGTCCAAGATTGGTCGGTTATGTACGTACTTATCCAGAGTGAATTCATAACCATTTTAACACGTAGCCAGGGTAATGAAATTAAACGGTACCCACCGAAAAATACACAGGGTCAGAACCCTGACCAACACATTGAAATAAAGTCCAAGATTGGTCGGTTATGTACGTACTTATCCAGAGTGAATTCATAACCATTTTAACACGTAGCCAGGGTAATGAAATTAAACGGTACCCACCGAAAAATACACAGGGTCAGAACCCTGACCAACATATTGAAATAAAGTCCAAGATTGGTCGGTTATGTACGTACTTATCCAGAGTGAATTCATAACCATTTTAACACGTAGCCAGGGTAATGAAATTAAACGGTACCCACCGAAAAATACACAGGGTCAGAACCCTGACCAACATATTGAAATAAAGTCCAAGATTGGTCGGTTATGTACGTACTTATCCAAAATGAATTCATACCCATTTTAACACGTAGCCAGGGTAATGAAATTAAACGGTACCCACCGAAAAATACACAGGGTCAGAACCCTGACCAACACATTGAATTAAAGTCCAAGATTGGTCGGTTATGTACGTACTTATCCAAAATGAATTCATAACCATTTTAACGCGTAGCCAGGGCAATGAAATTAAACGGTACCCACCGAAAAATACACAGGGTCAGAACCCTGACCAACACATTGAAATAAAGTCCAAGATTGGTCGGTTATGTACGTACTTATCCAAAATGAATTCATAACCATTTTAACGCGTAGCCAGGGCAATGAAATTAAACGGTACCCACCGAAAAATACACAGGGTCAGAACCCTGACCAACACATTGAATTAAAGTCCAAGATTGGTCGGTTATGTACGTACTTATCCAAAATGAATTCATAACCATTTTAACGCGTAGCCAGGGCAATGAAATTAAACGGTACCCACCGAAAAATACACAGGGTCAGAACCCTGACCAACATATTGAAATAAAGTCCAAGATTGGTCGGTTATGTACGTACTTATCCAAAATGAATTCATAACCATTTTAACACGTAGCCAGGGTAATGAAATTAAACGGTACCCACCGAAAAATACACAGGGTCAGAACCCTGACCAACACATTGAAATAAAGTCCAAGATTGGTCGGTTATGTACGTACTTATCCAGAGTGACTTCAGACCCATTTTAACACGTAGCCAGGGTAATGAAATTAAACGGTACCCACCGAAAAATACACAGGGTCTGAACCCTGACCAACATATTGAAATAAAGTCCAAGATTGGTCGGTTATGTACGTACTTATCCAAAATGAATTCATAACCATTTTAACACGTAGCCAGGGTAATGAACCAATGCATTGCCTGATATTAAATGTTAACTAACGTTTTAGTACATATGTATAAGCATTCAGTAATTTTAATGAAAAAAAAGTACATTTATCTTAGTAATAGTGACACCTGTTGTTTAGTGTGATGAACCCCCACGGTTGGGTACAGGAGCATAGAAGTTTTTAATTAAAATTGTTTTCCATAAGAAAAATGAAACCATCATACATGGCCTTATAAACAGCCTTTTACTTCATAGTGGGGTGGGTGGAGTAAAGCTGTGATTATTTTTATTACTTTCTGACCATCTAGTTTGCCATTCATTTACCATGTCCATATAAACTAAAGCTCCAGCCAATATCAGATTTGACTACTTGTTTCAAGCTATGGCACTTGGAAATGAGTGTTGTGACATGTGGCAAATGTCCAACTGTCTTGGTTAATAAGATTGGCTATATTTCAACTAGAAACAGGTAAACCAGTATACCTGTATGTACGAAGCCAGTGATCGTTATTCAAGCCAAAGAAACTGCATCTATTTATATAAATACACATGGACAGAGAATATTTTCTTGGAGCACTAAATGTGACAATTGCCCTACTGTCTGTGATAAATATACCACACCAGCTACATAGTGCCCGACGAGGAGTTGGGTAGGTAGTGAAGAAAAACATTGACTGAAGCCTGGCAGAGGACTGAATTGTTGTCAACAGCAACAAACATACTGGGAAAGTCAAAGACAGTGAAAAAACAAACAAAAAAAAAACACACAGGCATATAAATACTAACTTTCTAGGATCTTTATTGACTCCAAGTAATCCAGAGTAGAACGAGATGAATCAACGCTATACTCCGCCATCTTTATTTTAATATTAGATGCAACCATTATTCTGTAGGGGACAACGGGTCATAACTTGAGGGGAGTTAACACCCATGATTTTTAAAATGCCTTGATCAATACGAGTCTAAGTTACAGGGAACATTATTTTCATTTTTCAGTGGACCAATAAATGCATTTGACAGGAAAATAGAAAAACTCTACCACAACAGCAATTAGAACAGCTTGCTGCATTATAAGTATCACTTCCCTGTCAAATTAGTGGTTCATGCTTATTTGAATCTGAACATAACAGGCCAATTCTATCACACCTTGCTAGGCTTGAACTTCCATCCAATCAGAGCATTCCAAATGAACATGATTCTCTACAATACTAGAGGGCGCTCTGACCAAAAAATTGCCATGATCTAAATAAAAAGAACTGAATGTCCACAGTTATGTCTGTAGGTGTACCTTACCTGCATGCAAAATAAAGTCCAAGATTGGTCGGTTATGTACGTACTTATCCAGAGTGAATTCATAACCATTTTAACACGTAGCCAGGGTAATGAAATTAAACGGTACCCACCGAAAAATACACAGGGTCTGAACCCTGACCAACATATTGAAATAAAGTCCAAGATTGGTCGGTTATGTACGTACTTATCCAAAATGAATTCATAACCATTTTAACACGTAGCCAGGGTAATGAAATTAAACGGTACCCACCGAAAAATACACAGGGTCAGAACCCTGACCAACATATTGAAATAAAGTCCAAGATTGGTCGGTTATGTACGTACTTATCCAAAATGAATTCATAACCATTTTAACACGTAGCCAGGGTAATGAAATTAAACGGTACCCACCGAAAAATACACAGGGTCAGAACCCTGACCAACACATTGAAATAAAGTCCAAGATTGGTCGGTTATGTACGTACTTATCCAGAGTGAATTCATAACCATTTTAACACGTAGCCAGGGTAATGAAATTAAACGGTACCCACCGAAAAATACACAGGGTCTGAACCCTGACCAACATATTGAAATAAAGTCCAAGATTGGTCGGTTATGTACGTACTTATCCAAAATGAATTCATAACCATTTTAACACGTAGCCAGGGTAATGAAATTAAACGGTACCCACCGAAAAATACACAGGGTCTGAACCCTGACCAACATATTGAAATAAAGTCCAAGATTGGTCGGTTATGTACGTACTTATCCAAAATGAATTCATAACCATTTTAACACGTAGCCAGGGTAATGAAATTAAACGGTACCCACCGAAAAATACACAGGGTCAGAACCCTGACCAACATATTGAAATAAAGTCCAAGATTGGTCGGTTATGTACGTAACTTATCCAAAATGAATTCATAACCATTTTAACACGTAGCCAGGGTAATGAAATTAAACGGTACCCACCGAAAAATACACAGGGTCTGAACCCTGACCAACATATTGAAATAAAGTCCAAGATTGGTCGGTTATGTACGTACTTATCCAGAGTGAATTCATAACCATTTTAACACGTAGCCAGGGTAATGAAATTAAACGGTACCCACCGAAAAATACACAGGGTCAGAACCCTGACCAACATATTGAAATAAAGTCCAAGATTGGTCGGTTATGTACGTACTTATCCAAAATGAATTCATAACCATTTTAACACGTAGCCAGGGTAATGAAATTAAACGGTACCCACCGAAAAATACACAGGGTCAGAACCCTGACCAACAAATTGAAATAAAGTCCAAGATTGGTCGGTTATGTACGTACTTATCCAAAATGAATTCATAACCATTTTAACACGTAGCCAGGGTAATGAAATTAAACGGTACCCACCGAAAAATACACAGGGTCTGAACCCTGACCAACATATTGAAATAAAGTCCAAGATTGGTCGGTTATGTACGTACTTATCCAGAGTGAATTCATAACCATTTTAACACGTAGCCAGGGTAATGAAATTAAACGGTACCCACCGAAAAATACACAGGGTCAGAACCCTGACCAACATATTGAAATAAAGTCCAAGATTGGTCGGTTATGTACGTACTCATCCAAAATGAATTCATAACCATTTTAACACGTAGCCAGGGTAATGAAATTAAACGGTACCCACCGAAAAATACACAGGGTCAGAACCCTGACCAACACATTGAAATAAAGTCCAAGATTGGTCGGTTATGTACGTACTTATCCAAAATGAATTCATAACCATTTTAACACGTAGCCAGGGTAATGAAATTAAACGGTACCCACCGAAAAATACACAGGGTCAGAACCCTGACCAACATATTGAAATAAAGTCCAAGATTGGTCGGTTATGTACGTACTTATCCAAAATGAATTCATAACCATTTTAACACGTAGCCAGGGTAATGAAATTAAACGGTACCCACCGAAAAATACACAGGGTCAGAACCCTGACCAACACATTGAAATATAAAGTCCAAGATTGGTCGGTTATGTACGTACTTATCCAAAATGAATTCATAACCATTTTAACACGTAGCCAGGGTAATGAAATTAAACGGTACCCACCGAAAAATACACAGGGTCAGAACCCTGACCAACATATTGAAATAAAGTCCAAGATTGGTCGGTTATGTACGTACTTATCCAGAGTGAATTCATAACCATTTTAACACGTAGCCAGGGTAATGAAATTAAACGGTACCCACCGAAAAATACACAGGGTCAGAACCCTGACCAACACATTGAAATAAAGTCCAAGATTGGTCGGTTATGTACGTACTTATCCAGAGTGAATTCATAACCATTTTAACACGTAGCCAGGGTAATGAAATTAAACGGTACCCACCGAAAAATACACAGGGTCAGAACCCTGACCAACATATTGAAATAAAGTCCAAGATTGGTCGGTTATGTACGTACTTATCCAGAGTGAATTCATAACCATTTTAACACGTAGCCAGGGTAATGAAATTAAACGGTACCCACCGAAAAATACACAGGGTCAGAACCCTGACCAACATATTGAAATAAAGTCCAAGATTGGTCGGTTATGTACGTACTTATCCAAAATGAATTCATACCCATTTTAACACGTAGCCAGGGTAATGAAATTAAACGGTACCCACCGAAAAATACACAGGGTCAGAACCCTGACCAACACATTGAATTAAAGTCCAAGATTGGTCGGTTATGTACGTACTTATCCAAAATGAATTCATAACCATTTTAACGCGTAGCCAGGGCAATGAAATTAAACGGTACCCACCGAAAAATACACAGGGTCAGAACCCTGACCAACACATTGAAATAAAGTCCAAGATTGGTCGGTTATGTACGTACTTATCCAAAATGAATTCATAACCATTTTAACGCGTAGCCAGGGCAATGAAATTAAACGGTACCCACCGAAAAATACACAGGGTCAGAACCCTGACCAACACATTGAATTAAAGTCCAAGATTGGTCGGTTATGTACGTACTTATCCAAAATGAATTCATAACCATTTTAACGCGTAGCCAGGGCAATGAAATTAAACGGTACCCACCGAAAAATACACAGGGTCAGAACCCTGACCAACATATTGAAATAAAGTCCAAGATTGGTCGGTTATGTACGTACTTATCCAAAATGAATTCATAACCATTTTAACACGTAGCCAGGGTAATGAAATTAAACGGTACCCACCGAAAAATACACAGGGTCAGAACCCTGACCAACACATTGAAATAAAGTCCAAGATTGGTCGGTTATGTACGTACTTATCCAGAGTGACTTCAGACCCATTTTAACACGTAGCCAGGGTAATGAAATTAAACGGTACCCACCGAAAAATACACAGGGTCTGAACCCTGACCAACATATTGAAATAAAGTCCAAGATTGGTCGGTTATGTACGTACTTATCCAAAATGAATTCATAACCATTTTAACACGTAGCCAGGGTAATGAACCAATGCATTGCCTGATATTAAATGTTAACTAACGTTTTAGTACATATGTATAAGCATTCAGTAATTTTAATGAAAAAAAAGTACATTTATCTTAGTAATAGTGACACCTGTTGTTTAGTGTGATGAACCCCCACGGTTGGGTACAGGAGCATAGAAGTTTTTAATTAAAATTGTTTTCCATAAGAAAAATGAAACCATCATACATGGCCTTATAAACAGCCTTTTACTTCATAGTGGGGTGGGTGGAGTAAAGCTGTGATTATTTTTATTACTTTCTGACCATCTAGTTTGCCATTCATTTACCATGTCCATATAAACTAAAGCTCCAGCCAATATCAGATTTGACTACTTGTTTCAAGCTATGGCACTTGGAAATGAGTGTTGTGACATGTGGCAAATGTCCAACTGTCTTGGTTAATAAGATTGGCTATATTTCAACTAGAAACAGGTAAACCAGTATACCTGTATGTACGAAGCCAGTGATCGTTATTCAAGCCAAAGAAACTGCATCTATTTATATAAATACACATGGACAGAGAATATTTTCTTGGAGCACTAAATGTGACAATTGCCCTACTGTCTGTGATAAATATACCACACCAGCTACATAGTGCCCGACGAGGAGTTGGGTAGGTAGTGAAGAAAAACATTGACTGAAGCCTGGCAGAGGACTGAATTGTTGTCAACAGCAACAAACATACTGGGAAAGTCAAAGACAGTGAAAAAACAAACAAAAAAAAAACACACAGGCATATAAATACTAACTTTCTAGGATCTTTATTGACTCCAAGTAATCCAGAGTAGAACGAGATGAATCAACGCTATACTCCGCCATCTTTATTTTAATATTAGATGCAACCATTATTCTGTAGGGGACAACGGGTCATAACTTGAGGGGAGTTAACACCCATGATTTTTAAAATGCCTTGATCAATACGAGTCTAAGTTACAGGGAACATTATTTTCATTTTTCAGTGGACCAATAAATGCATTTGACAGGAAAATAGAAAAACTCTACCACAACAGCAATTAGAACAGCTTGCTGCATTATAAGTATCACTTCCCTGTCAAATTAGTGGTTCATGCTTATTTGAATCTGAACATAACAGGCCAATTCTATCACACCTTGCTAGGCTTGAACTTCCATCCAATCAGAGCATTCCAAATGAACATGATTCTCTACAATACTAGAGGGCGCTCTGACCAAAAAATTGCCATGATCTAAATAAAAAGAACTGAATGTCCACAGTTATGTCTGTAGGTGTACCTTACCTGCATGCAAAATAAAGTCCAAGATTGGTCGGTTATGTACGTACTTATCCAAAATGAATTCATAACCATTTTAACACGTAGCCAGGGTAATGAAATTAAACGGTACCCACCGAAAAATACACAGGGTCAGAACCCTGACCAACATATTGAAATAAAGTCCAAGATTGGTCGGTTATGTACGTACTCATCCAAAATGAATTCATAACCATTTTAACACGTAGCCAGGGTAATGAAATTAAACGGTACCCACCGAAAAATACACAGGGTCAGAACCCTGACCAACACATTGAAATAAAGTCCAAGATTGGTCGGTTATGTACGTACTTATCCAAAATGAATTCATAACCATTTTAACACGTAGCCAGGGTAATGAAATTAAACGGTACCCACCGAAAAATACACAGGGTCAGAACCCTGACCAACATATTGAAATAAAGTCCAAGATTGGTCGGTTATGTACGTACTTATCCAAAATGAATTCATAACCATTTTAACACGTAGCCAGGGTAATGAAATTAAACGGTACCCACCGAAAAATACACAGGGTCAGAACCCTGACCAACACATTGAAATATAAAGTCCAAGATTGGTCGGTTATGTACGTACTTATCCAAAATGAATTCATAACCATTTTAACACGTAGCCAGGGTAATGAAATTAAACGGTACCCACCGAAAAATACACAGGGTCAGAACCCTGACCAACATATTGAAATAAAGTCCAAGATTGGTCGGTTATGTACGTACTTATCCAGAGTGAATTCATAACCATTTTAACACGTAGCCAGGGTAATGAAATTAAACGGTACCCACCGAAAAATACACAGGGTCAGAACCCTGACCAACACATTGAAATAAAGTCCAAGATTGGTCGGTTATGTACGTACTTATCCAGAGTGAATTCATAACCATTTTAACACGTAGCCAGGGTAATGAAATTAAACGGTACCCACCGAAAAATACACAGGGTCAGAACCCTGACCAACATATTGAAATAAAGTCCAAGATTGGTCGGTTATGTACGTACTTATCCAGAGTGAATTCATAACCATTTTAACACGTAGCCAGGGTAATGAAATTAAACGGTACCCACCGAAAAATACACAGGGTCAGAACCCTGACCAACATATTGAAATAAAGTCCAAGATTGGTCGGTTATGTACGTACTTATCCAAAATGAATTCATACCCATTTTAACACGTAGCCAGGGTAATGAAATTAAACGGTACCCACCGAAAAATACACAGGGTCAGAACCCTGACCAACACATTGAATTAAAGTCCAAGATTGGTCGGTTATGTACGTACTTATCCAAAATGAATTCATAACCATTTTAACGCGTAGCCAGGGCAATGAAATTAAACGGTACCCACCGAAAAATACACAGGGTCAGAACCCTGACCAACACATTGAAATAAAGTCCAAGATTGGTCGGTTATGTACGTACTTATCCAAAATGAATTCATAACCATTTTAACGCGTAGCCAGGGCAATGAAATTAAACGGTACCCACCGAAAAATACACAGGGTCAGAACCCTGACCAACACATTGAATTAAAGTCCAAGATTGGTCGGTTATGTACGTACTTATCCAAAATGAATTCATAACCATTTTAACGCGTAGCCAGGGCAATGAAATTAAACGGTACCCACCGAAAAATACACAGGGTCAGAACCCTGACCAACATATTGAAATAAAGTCCAAGATTGGTCGGTTATGTACGTACTTATCCAAAATGAATTCATAACCATTTTAACACGTAGCCAGGGTAATGAAATTAAACGGTACCCACCGAAAAATACACAGGGTCAGAACCCTGACCAACACATTGAAATAAAGTCCAAGATTGGTCGGTTATGTACGTACTTATCCAGAGTGACTTCAGACCCATTTTAACACGTAGCCAGGGTAATGAAATTAAACGGTACCCACCGAAAAATACACAGGGTCTGAACCCTGACCAACATATTGAAATAAAGTCCAAGATTGGTCGGTTATGTACGTACTTATCCAAAATGAATTCATAACCATTTTAACACGTAGCCAGGGTAATGAACCAATGCATTGCCTGATATTAAATGTTAACTAACGTTTTAGTACATATGTATAAGCATTCAGTAATTTTAATGAAAAAAAAGTACATTTATCTTAGTAATAGTGACACCTGTTGTTTAGTGTGATGAACCCCCACGGTTGGGTACAGGAGCATAGAAGTTTTTAATTAAAATTGTTTTCCATAAGAAAAATGAAACCATCATACATGGCCTTATAAACAGCCTTTTACTTCATAGTGGGGTGGGTGGAGTAAAGCTGTGATTATTTTTATTACTTTCTGACCATCTAGTTTGCCATTCATTTACCATGTCCATATAAACTAAAGCTCCAGCCAATATCAGATTTGACTACTTGTTTCAAGCTATGGCACTTGGAAATGAGTGTTGTGACATGTGGCAAATGTCCAACTGTCTTGGTTAATAAGATTGGCTATATTTCAACTAGAAACAGGTAAACCAGTATACCTGTATGTACGAAGCCAGTGATCGTTATTCAAGCCAAAGAAACTGCATCTATTTATATAAATACACATGGACAGAGAATATTTTCTTGGAGCACTAAATGTGACAATTGCCCTACTGTCTGTGATAAATATACCACACCAGCTACATAGTGCCCGACGAGGAGTTGGGTAGGTAGTGAAGAAAAACATTGACTGAAGCCTGGCAGAGGACTGAATTGTTGTCAACAGCAACAAACATACTGGGAAAGTCAAAGACAGTGAAAAAACAAACAAAAAAAAAACACACAGGCATATAAATACTAACTTTCTAGGATCTTTATTGACTCCAAGTAATCCAGAGTAGAACGAGATGAATCAACGCTATACTCCGCCATCTTTATTTTAATATTAGATGCAACCATTATTCTGTAGGGGACAACGGGTCATAACTTGAGGGGAGTTAACACCCATGATTTTTAAAATGCCTTGATCAATACGAGTCTAAGTTACAGGGAACATTATTTTCATTTTTCAGTGGACCAATAAATGCATTTGACAGGAAAATAGAAAAACTCTACCACAACAGCAATTAGAACAGCTTGCTGCATTATAAGTATCACTTCCCTGTCAAATTAGTGGTTCATGCTTATTTGAATCTGAACATAACAGGCCAATTCTATCACACCTTGCTAGGCTTGAACTTCCATCCAATCAGAGCATTCCAAATGAACATGATTCTCTACAATACTAGAGGGCGCTCTGACCAAAAAATTGCCATGATCTAAATAAAAAGAACTGAATGTCCACAGTTATGTCTGTAGGTGTACCTTACCTGCATGCAAAATAAAGTCCAAGATTGGTCGGTTATGTACGTACTTATCCAAAATGAATTCATAACCATTTTAACACGTAGCCAGGGTAATGAAATTAAACGGTACCCACCGAAAAATACACAGGGTCAGAACCCTGACCAACACATTGAAATATAAAGTCCAAGATTGGTCGGTTATGTACGTACTTATCCAAAATGAATTCATAACCATTTTAACACGTAGCCAGGGTAATGAAATTAAACGGTACCCACCGAAAAATACACAGGGTCAGAACCCTGACCAACATATTGAAATAAAGTCCAAGATTGGTCGGTTATGTACGTACTTATCCAGAGTGAATTCATAACCATTTTAACACGTAGCCAGGGTAATGAAATTAAACGGTACCCACCGAAAAATACACAGGGTCAGAACCCTGACCAACACATTGAAATAAAGTCCAAGATTGGTCGGTTATGTACGTACTTATCCAGAGTGAATTCATAACCATTTTAACACGTAGCCAGGGTAATGAAATTAAACGGTACCCACCGAAAAATACACAGGGTCAGAACCCTGACCAACATATTGAAATAAAGTCCAAGATTGGTCGGTTATGTACGTACTTATCCAGAGTGAATTCATAACCATTTTAACACGTAGCCAGGGTAATGAAATTAAACGGTACCCACCGAAAAATACACAGGGTCTGAACCCTGACCAACATATTGAAATAAAGTCCAAGATTGGTCGGTTATGTACGTACTTATCCAAAATGAATTCATAACCATTTTAACACGTAGCCAGGGTAATGAACCAATGCATTGCCTGATATTAAATGTTAACTAACGTTTTAGTACATATGTATAAGCATTCAGTAATTTTAATGAAAAAAAAGTACATTTATCTTAGTAATAGTGACACCTGTTGTTTAGTGTGATGAACCCCCACGGTTGGGTACAGGAGCATAGAAGTTTTTAATTAAAATTGTTTTCCATAAGAAAAATGAAACCATCATACATGGCCTTATAAACAGCCTTTTACTTCATAGTGGGGTGGGTGGAGTAAAGCTGTGATTATTTTTATTACTTTCTGACCATCTAGTTTGCCATTCATTTACCATGTCCATATAAACTAAAGCTCCAGCCAATATCAGATTTGACTACTTGTTTCAAGCTATGGCACTTGGAAATGAGTGTTGTGACATGTGGCAAATGTCCAACTGTCTTGGTTAATAAGATTGGCTATATTTCAACTAGAAACAGGTAAACCAGTATACCTGTATGTACGAAGCCAGTGATCGTTATTCAAGCCAAAGAAACTGCATCTATTTATATAAATACACATGGACAGAGAATATTTTCTTGGAGCACTAAATGTGACAATTGCCCTACTGTCTGTGATAAATATACCACACCAGCTACATAGTGCCCGACGAGGAGTTGGGTAGGTAGTGAAGAAAAACATTGACTGAAGCCTGGCAGAGGACTGAATTGTTGTCAACAGCAACAAACATACTGGGAAAGTCAAAGACAGTGAAAAAACAAACAAAAAAAAAACACACAGGCATATAAATACTAACTTTCTAGGATCTTTATTGACTCCAAGTAATCCAGAGTAGAACGAGATGAATCAACGCTATACTCCGCCATCTTTATTTTAATATTAGATGCAACCATTATTCTGTAGGGGACAACGGGTCATAACTTGAGGGGAGTTAACACCCATGATTTTTAAAATGCCTTGATCAATACGAGTCTAAGTTACAGGGAACATTATTTTCATTTTTCAGTGGACCAATAAATGCATTTGACAGGAAAATAGAAAAACTCTACCACAACAGCAATTAGAACAGCTTGCTGCATTATAAGTATCACTTCCCTGTCAAATTAGTGGTTCATGCTTATTTGAATCTGAACATAACAGGCCAATTCTATCACACCTTGCTAGGCTTGAACTTCCATCCAATCAGAGCATTCCAAATGAACATGATTCTCTACAATACTAGAGGGCGCTCTGACCAAAAAATTGCCATGATCTAAATAAAAAGAACTGAATGTCCACAGTTATGTCTGTAGGTGTACCTTACCTGCATGCAAAATAAAGTCCAAGATTGGTCGGTTATGTACGTACTTATCCAAAATGAATTCATAACCATTTTAACACGTAGCCAGGGTAATGAAATTAAACGGTACCCACCGAAAAATACACAGGGTCAGAACCCTGACCAACATATTGAAATAAAGTCCAAGATTGGTCGGTTATGTACGTACTTATCCAAAATGAATTCATAACCATTTTAACACGTAGCCAGGGTAATGAAATTAAACGGTACCCACCGAAAAATACACAGGGTCAGAACCCTGACCAACATATTGAAATAAAGTCCAAGATTGGTCGGTTATGTACGTACTTATCCAGAGTGAATTCATAACCATTTTAACACGTAGCCAGGGTAATGAAATTAAACGGTACCCACCGAAAAATACACAGGGTCAGAACCCTGACCAACACATTGAAATAAAGTCCAAGATTGGTCGGTTATGTACGTACTTATCCAGAGTGAATTCATAACCATTTTAACACGTAGCCAGGGTAATGAAATTAAACGGTACCCACCGAAAAATACACAGGGTCAGAACCCTGACCAACATATTGAAATAAAGTCCAAGATTGGTCGGTTATGTACGTACTTATCCAGAGTGAATTCATAACCATTTTAACACGTAGCCAGGGTAATGAAATTAAACGGTACCCACCGAAAAATACACAGGGTCTGAACCCTGACCAACATATTGAAATAAAGTCCAAGATTGGTCGGTTATGTACGTACTTATCCAAAATGAATTCATAACCATTTTAACACGTAGCCAGGGTAATGAACCAATGCATTGCCTGATATTAAATGTTAACTAACGTTTTAGTACATATGTATAAGCATTCAGTAATTTTAATGAAAAAAAAGTACATTTATCTTAGTAATAGTGACACCTGTTGTTTAGTGTGATGAACCCCCACGGTTGGGTACAGGAGCATAGAAGTTTTTAATTAAAATTGTTTTCCATAAGAAAAATGAAACCATCATACATGGCCTTATAAACAGCCTTTTACTTCATAGTGGGGTGGGTGGAGTAAAGCTGTGATTATTTTTATTACTTTCTGACCATCTAGTTTGCCATTCATTTACCATGTCCATATAAACTAAAGCTCCAGCCAATATCAGATTTGACTACTTGTTTCAAGCTATGGCACTTGGAAATGAGTGTTGTGACATGTGGCAAATGTCCAACTGTCTTGGTTAATAAGATTGGCTATATTTCAACTAGAAACAGGTAAACCAGTATACCTGTATGTACGAAGCCAGTGATCGTTATTCAAGCCAAAGAAACTGCATCTATTTATATAAATACACATGGACAGAGAATATTTTCTTGGAGCACTAAATGTGACAATTGCCCTACTGTCTGTGATAAATATACCACACCAGCTACATAGTGCCCGACGAGGAGTTGGGTAGGTAGTGAAGAAAAACATTGACTGAAGCCTGGCAGAGGACTGAATTGTTGTCAACAGCAACAAACATACTGGGAAAGTCAAAGACAGTGAAAAAACAAACAAAAAAAAAACACACAGGCATATAAATACTAACTTTCTAGGATCTTTATTGACTCCAAGTAATCCAGAGTAGAACGAGATGAATCAACGCTATACTCCGCCATCTTTATTTTAATATTAGATGCAACCATTATTCTGTAGGGGACAACGGGTCATAACTTGAGGGGAGTTAACACCCATGATTTTTAAAATGCCTTGATCAATACGAGTCTAAGTTACAGGGAACATTATTTTCATTTTTCAGTGGACCAATAAATGCATTTGACAGGAAAATAGAAAAACTCTACCACAACAGCAATTAGAACAGCTTGCTGCATTATAAGTATCACTTCCCTGTCAAATTAGTGGTTCATGCTTATTTGAATCTGAACATAACAGGCCAATTCTATCACACCTTGCTAGGCTTGAACTTCCATCCAATCAGAGCATTCCAAATGAACATGATTCTCTACAATACTAGAGGGCGCTCTGACCAAAAAATTGCCATGATCTAAATAAAAAGAACTGAATGTCCACAGTTATGTCTGTAGGTGTACCTTACCTGCATGCAAAATAAAGTCCAAGATTGGTCGGTTATGTACGTACTTATCCAGAGTGAATTCATAACCATTTTAACACGTAGCCAGGGTAATGAAATTAAACGGTACCCACCGAAAAATACACAGGGTCTGAACCCTGACCAACATATTGAAATAAAGTCCAAGATTGGTCGGTTATGTACGTACTTATCCAAAATGAATTCATAACCATTTTAACACGTAGCCAGGGTAATGAAATTAAACGGTACCCACCGAAAAATACACAGGGTCAGAACCCTGACCAACATATTGAAATAAAGTCCAAGATTGGTCGGTTATGTACGTACTTATCCAAAATGAATTCATAACCATTTTAACACGTAGCCAGGGTAATGAAATTAAACGGTACCCACCGAAAAATACACAGGGTCAGAACCCTGACCAACACATTGAAATAAAGTCCAAGATTGGTCGGTTATGTACGTACTTATCCAGAGTGAATTCATAACCATTTTAACACGTAGCCAGGGTAATGAAATTAAACGGTACCCACCGAAAAATACACAGGGTCTGAACCCTGACCAACATATTGAAATAAAGTCCAAGATTGGTCGGTTATGTACGTACTTATCCAAAATGAATTCATAACCATTTTAACACGTAGCCAGGGTAATGAAATTAAACGGTACCCACCGAAAAATACACAGGGTCTGAACCCTGACCAACATATTGAAATAAAGTCCAAGATTGGTCGGTTATGTACGTACTTATCCAAAATGAATTCATAACCATTTTAACACGTAGCCAGGGTAATGAAATTAAACGGTACCCACCGAAAAATACACAGGGTCAGAACCCTGACCAACACATTGAATTAAAGTCCAAGATTGGTCGGTTATGTACGTACTTATCCAAAATGAATTCATAACCATTTTAACGCGTAGCCAGGGCAATGAAATTAAACGGTACCCACCGAAAAATACACAGGGTCAGAACCCTGACCAACACATTGAAATAAAGTCCAAGATTGGTCGGTTATGTACGTACTTATCCAAAATGAATTCATAACCATTTTAACGCGTAGCCAGGGCAATGAAATTAAACGGTACCCACCGAAAAATACACAGGGTCAGAACCCTGACCAACACATTGAATTAAAGTCCAAGATTGGTCGGTTATGTACGTACTTATCCAAAATGAATTCATAACCATTTTAACGCGTAGCCAGGGCAATGAAATTAAACGGTACCCACCGAAAAATACACAGGGTCAGAACCCTGACCAACATATTGAAATAAAGTCCAAGATTGGTCGGTTATGTACGTACTTATCCAAAATGAATTCATAACCATTTTAACACGTAGCCAGGGTAATGAAATTAAACGGTACCCACCGAAAAATACACAGGGTCAGAACCCTGACCAACACATTGAAATAAAGTCCAAGATTGGTCGGTTATGTACGTACTTATCCAGAGTGACTTCAGACCCATTTTAACACGTAGCCAGGGTAATGAAATTAAACGGTACCCACCGAAAAATACACAGGGTCTGAACCCTGACCAACATATTGAAATAAAGTCCAAGATTGGTCGGTTATGTACGTACTTATCCAAAATGAATTCATAACCATTTTAACACGTAGCCAGGGTAATGAACCAATGCATTGCCTGATATTAAATGTTAACTAACGTTTTAGTACATATGTATAAGCATTCAGTAATTTTAATGAAAAAAAAGTACATTTATCTTAGTAATAGTGACACCTGTTGTTTAGTGTGATGAACCCCCACGGTTGGGTACAGGAGCATAGAAGTTTTTAATTAAAATTGTTTTCCATAAGAAAAATGAAACCATCATACATGGCCTTATAAACAGCCTTTTACTTCATAGTGGGGTGGGTGGAGTAAAGCTGTGATTATTTTTATTACTTTCTGACCATCTAGTTTGCCATTCATTTACCATGTCCATATAAACTAAAGCTCCAGCCAATATCAGATTTGACTACTTGTTTCAAGCTATGGCACTTGGAAATGAGTGTTGTGACATGTGGCAAATGTCCAACTGTCTTGGTTAATAAGATTGGCTATATTTCAACTAGAAACAGGTAAACCAGTATACCTGTATGTACGAAGCCAGTGATCGTTATTCAAGCCAAAGAAACTGCATCTATTTATATAAATACACATGGACAGAGAATATTTTCTTGGAGCACTAAATGTGACAATTGCCCTACTGTCTGTGATAAATATACCACACCAGCTACATAGTGCCCGACGAGGAGTTGGGTAGGTAGTGAAGAAAAACATTGACTGAAGCCTGGCAGAGGACTGAATTGTTGTCAACAGCAACAAACATACTGGGAAAGTCAAAGACAGTGAAAAAACAAACAAAAAAAAAACACACAGGCATATAAATACTAACTTTCTAGGATCTTTATTGACTCCAAGTAATCCAGAGTAGAACGAGATGAATCAACGCTATACTCCGCCATCTTTATTTTAATATTAGATGCAACCATTATTCTGTAGGGGACAACGGGTCATAACTTGAGGGGAGTTAACACCCATGATTTTTAAAATGCCTTGATCAATACGAGTCTAAGTTACAGGGAACATTATTTTCATTTTTCAGTGGACCAATAAATGCATTTGACAGGAAAATAGAAAAACTCTACCACAACAGCAATTAGAACAGCTTGCTGCATTATAAGTATCACTTCCCTGTCAAATTAGTGGTTCATGCTTATTTGAATCTGAACATAACAGGCCAATTCTATCACACCTTGCTAGGCTTGAACTTCCATCCAATCAGAGCATTCCAAATGAACATGATTCTCTACAATACTAGAGGGCGCTCTGACCAAAAAATTGCCATGATCTAAATAAAAAGAACTGAATGTCCACAGTTATGTCTGTAGGTGTACCTTACCTGCATGCAAAATAAAGTCCAAGATTGGTCGGTTATGTACGTACTTATCCAAAATGAATTCATAACCATTTTAACACGTAGCCAGGGTAATGAAATTAAACGGTACCCACCGAAAAATACACAGGGTCAGAACCCTGACCAACATATTGAAATAAAGTCCAAGATTGGTCGGTTATGTACGTACTTATCCAAAATGAATTCATAACCATTTTAACACGTAGCCAGGGTAATGAAATTAAACGGTACCCACCGAAAAATACACAGGGTCAGAACCCTGACCAACATATTGAAATAAAGTCCAAGATTGGTCGGTTATGTACGTACTTATCCAGAGTGAATTCATAACCATTTTAACACGTAGCCAGGGTAATGAAATTAAACGGTACCCACCGAAAAATACACAGGGTCAGAACCCTGACCAACACATTGAAATAAAGTCCAAGATTGGTCGGTTATGTACGTACTTATCCAGAGTGAATTCATAACCATTTTAACACGTAGCCAGGGTAATGAAATTAAACGGTACCCACCGAAAAATACACAGGGTCAGAACCCTGACCAACATATTGAAATAAAGTCCAAGATTGGTCGGTTATGTACGTACTTATCCAGAGTGAATTCATAACCATTTTAACACGTAGCCAGGGTAATGAAATTAAACGGTACCCACCGAAAAATACACAGGGTCTGAACCCTGACCAACATATTGAAATAAAGTCCAAGATTGGTCGGTTATGTACGTACTTATCCAAAATGAATTCATAACCATTTTAACACGTAGCCAGGGTAATGAACCAATGCATTGCCTGATATTAAATGTTAACTAACGTTTTAGTACATATGTATAAGCATTCAGTAATTTTAATGAAAAAAAAGTACATTTATCTTAGTAATAGTGACACCTGTTGTTTAGTGTGATGAACCCCCACGGTTGGGTACAGGAGCATAGAAGTTTTTAATTAAAATTGTTTTCCATAAGAAAAATGAAACCATCATACATGGCCTTATAAACAGCCTTTTACTTCATAGTGGGGTGGGTGGAGTAAAGCTGTGATTATTTTTATTACTTTCTGACCATCTAGTTTGCCATTCATTTACCATGTCCATATAAACTAAAGCTCCAGCCAATATCAGATTTGACTACTTGTTTCAAGCTATGGCACTTGGAAATGAGTGTTGTGACATGTGGCAAATGTCCAACTGTCTTGGTTAATAAGATTGGCTATATTTCAACTAGAAACAGGTAAACCAGTATACCTGTATGTACGAAGCCAGTGATCGTTATTCAAGCCAAAGAAACTGCATCTATTTATATAAATACACATGGACAGAGAATATTTTCTTGGAGCACTAAATGTGACAATTGCCCTACTGTCTGTGATAAATATACCACACCAGCTACATAGTGCCCGACGAGGAGTTGGGTAGGTAGTGAAGAAAAACATTGACTGAAGCCTGGCAGAGGACTGAATTGTTGTCAACAGCAACAAACATACTGGGAAAGTCAAAGACAGTGAAAAAACAAACAAAAAAAAAACACACAGGCATATAAATACTAACTTTCTAGGATCTTTATTGACTCCAAGTAATCCAGAGTAGAACGAGATGAATCAACGCTATACTCCGCCATCTTTATTTTAATATTAGATGCAACCATTATTCTGTAGGGGACAACGGGTCATAACTTGAGGGGAGTTAACACCCATGATTTTTAAAATGCCTTGATCAATACGAGTCTAAGTTACAGGGAACATTATTTTCATTTTTCAGTGGACCAATAAATGCATTTGACAGGAAAATAGAAAAACTCTACCACAACAGCAATTAGAACAGCTTGCTGCATTATAAGTATCACTTCCCTGTCAAATTAGTGGTTCATGCTTATTTGAATCTGAACATAACAGGCCAATTCTATCACACCTTGCTAGGCTTGAACTTCCATCCAATCAGAGCATTCCAAATGAACATGATTCTCTACAATACTAGAGGGCGCTCTGACCAAAAAATTGCCATGATCTAAATAAAAAGAACTGAATGTCCACAGTTATGTCTGTAGGTGTACCTTACCTGCATGCAAAATAAAGTCCAAGATTGGTCGGTTATGTACGTACTTATCCAGAGTGAATTCATAACCATTTTAACACGTAGCCAGGGTAATGAAATTAAACGGTACCCACCGAAAAATACACAGGGTCTGAACCCTGACCAACATATTGAAATAAAGTCCAAGATTGGTCGGTTATGTACGTACTTATCCAAAATGAATTCATAACCATTTTAACACGTAGCCAGGGTAATGAAATTAAACGGTACCCACCGAAAAATACACAGGGTCAGAACCCTGACCAACATATTGAAATAAAGTCCAAGATTGGTCGGTTATGTACGTACTTATCCAAAATGAATTCATAACCATTTTAACACGTAGCCAGGGTAATGAAATTAAACGGTACCCACCGAAAAATACACAGGGTCAGAACCCTGACCAACACATTGAAATAAAGTCCAAGATTGGTCGGTTATGTACGTACTTATCCAGAGTGAATTCATAACCATTTTAACACGTAGCCAGGGTAATGAAATTAAACGGTACCCACCGAAAAATACACAGGGTCTGAACCCTGACCAACATATTGAAATAAAGTCCAAGATTGGTCGGTTATGTACGTACTTATCCAAAATGAATTCATAACCATTTTAACACGTAGCCAGGGTAATGAAATTAAACGGTACCCACCGAAAAATACACAGGGTCTGAACCCTGACCAACATATTGAAATAAAGTCCAAGATTGGTCGGTTATGTACGTACTTATCCAAAATGAATTCATAACCATTTTAACACGTAGCCAGGGTAATGAAATTAAACGGTACCCACCGAAAAATACACAGGGTCAGAACCCTGACCAACACATTGAATTAAAGTCCAAGATTGGTCGGTTATGTACGTACTTATCCAAAATGAATTCATAACCATTTTAACGCGTAGCCAGGGCAATGAAATTAAACGGTACCCACCGAAAAATACACAGGGTCAGAACCCTGACCAACACATTGAAATAAAGTCCAAGATTGGTCGGTTATGTACGTACTTATCCAAAATGAATTCATAACCATTTTAACGCGTAGCCAGGGCAATGAAATTAAACGGTACCCACCGAAAAATACACAGGGTCAGAACCCTGACCAACACATTGAATTAAAGTCCAAGATTGGTCGGTTATGTACGTACTTATCCAAAATGAATTCATAACCATTTTAACGCGTAGCCAGGGCAATGAAATTAAACGGTACCCACCGAAAAATACACAGGGTCAGAACCCTGACCAACATATTGAAATAAAGTCCAAGATTGGTCGGTTATGTACGTACTTATCCAAAATGAATTCATAACCATTTTAACACGTAGCCAGGGTAATGAAATTAAACGGTACCCACCGAAAAATACACAGGGTCAGAACCCTGACCAACACATTGAAATAAAGTCCAAGATTGGTCGGTTATGTACGTACTTATCCAGAGTGACTTCAGACCCATTTTAACACGTAGCCAGGGTAATGAAATTAAACGGTACCCACCGAAAAATACACAGGGTCTGAACCCTGACCAACATATTGAAATAAAGTCCAAGATTGGTCGGTTATGTACGTACTTATCCAAAATGAATTCATAACCATTTTAACACGTAGCCAGGGTAATGAACCAATGCATTGCCTGATATTAAATGTTAACTAACGTTTTAGTACATATGTATAAGCATTCAGTAATTTTAATGAAAAAAAAGTACATTTATCTTAGTAATAGTGACACCTGTTGTTTAGTGTGATGAACCCCCACGGTTGGGTACAGGAGCATAGAAGTTTTTAATTAAAATTGTTTTCCATAAGAAAAATGAAACCATCATACATGGCCTTATAAACAGCCTTTTACTTCATAGTGGGGTGGGTGGAGTAAAGCTGTGATTATTTTTATTACTTTCTGACCATCTAGTTTGCCATTCATTTACCATGTCCATATAAACTAAAGCTCCAGCCAATATCAGATTTGACTACTTGTTTCAAGCTATGGCACTTGGAAATGAGTGTTGTGACATGTGGCAAATGTCCAACTGTCTTGGTTAATAAGATTGGCTATATTTCAACTAGAAACAGGTAAACCAGTATACCTGTATGTACGAAGCCAGTGATCGTTATTCAAGCCAAAGAAACTGCATCTATTTATATAAATACACATGGACAGAGAATATTTTCTTGGAGCACTAAATGTGACAATTGCCCTACTGTCTGTGATAAATATACCACACCAGCTACATAGTGCCCGACGAGGAGTTGGGTAGGTAGTGAAGAAAAACATTGACTGAAGCCTGGCAGAGGACTGAATTGTTGTCAACAGCAACAAACATACTGGGAAAGTCAAAGACAGTGAAAAAACAAACAAAAAAAAAACACACAGGCATATAAATACTAACTTTCTAGGATCTTTATTGACTCCAAGTAATCCAGAGTAGAACGAGATGAATCAACGCTATACTCCGCCATCTTTATTTTAATATTAGATGCAACCATTATTCTGTAGGGGACAACGGGTCATAACTTGAGGGGAGTTAACACCCATGATTTTTAAAATGCCTTGATCAATACGAGTCTAAGTTACAGGGAACATTATTTTCATTTTTCAGTGGACCAATAAATGCATTTGACAGGAAAATAGAAAAACTCTACCACAACAGCAATTAGAACAGCTTGCTGCATTATAAGTATCACTTCCCTGTCAAATTAGTGGTTCATGCTTATTTGAATCTGAACATAACAGGCCAATTCTATCACACCTTGCTAGGCTTGAACTTCCATCCAATCAGAGCATTCCAAATGAACATGATTCTCTACAATACTAGAGGGCGCTCTGACCAAAAAATTGCCATGATCTAAATAAAAAGAACTGAATGTCCACAGTTATGTCTGTAGGTGTACCTTACCTGCATGCAAAATAAAGTCCAAGATTGGTCGGTTATGTACGTACTTATCCAAAATGAATTCATAACCATTTTAACACGTAGCCAGGGTAATGAAATTAAACGGTACCCACCGAAAAATACACAGGGTCAGAACCCTGACCAACACATTGAAATATAAAGTCCAAGATTGGTCGGTTATGTACGTACTTATCCAAAATGAATTCATAACCATTTTAACACGTAGCCAGGGTAATGAAATTAAACGGTACCCACCGAAAAATACACAGGGTCAGAACCCTGACCAACATATTGAAATAAAGTCCAAGATTGGTCGGTTATGTACGTACTTATCCAGAGTGAATTCATAACCATTTTAACACGTAGCCAGGGTAATGAAATTAAACGGTACCCACCGAAAAATACACAGGGTCAGAACCCTGACCAACACATTGAAATAAAGTCCAAGATTGGTCGGTTATGTACGTACTTATCCAGAGTGAATTCATAACCATTTTAACACGTAGCCAGGGTAATGAAATTAAACGGTACCCACCGAAAAATACACAGGGTCAGAACCCTGACCAACATATTGAAATAAAGTCCAAGATTGGTCGGTTATGTACGTACTTATCCAGAGTGAATTCATAACCATTTTAACACGTAGCCAGGGTAATGAAATTAAACGGTACCCACCGAAAAATACACAGGGTCTGAACCCTGACCAACATATTGAAATAAAGTCCAAGATTGGTCGGTTATGTACGTACTTATCCAAAATGAATTCATAACCATTTTAACACGTAGCCAGGGTAATGAACCAATGCATTGCCTGATATTAAATGTTAACTAACGTTTTAGTACATATGTATAAGCATTCAGTAATTTTAATGAAAAAAAAGTACATTTATCTTAGTAATAGTGACACCTGTTGTTTAGTGTGATGAACCCCCACGGTTGGGTACAGGAGCATAGAAGTTTTTAATTAAAATTGTTTTCCATAAGAAAAATGAAACCATCATACATGGCCTTATAAACAGCCTTTTACTTCATAGTGGGGTGGGTGGAGTAAAGCTGTGATTATTTTTATTACTTTCTGACCATCTAGTTTGCCATTCATTTACCATGTCCATATAAACTAAAGCTCCAGCCAATATCAGATTTGACTACTTGTTTCAAGCTATGGCACTTGGAAATGAGTGTTGTGACATGTGGCAAATGTCCAACTGTCTTGGTTAATAAGATTGGCTATATTTCAACTAGAAACAGGTAAACCAGTATACCTGTATGTACGAAGCCAGTGATCGTTATTCAAGCCAAAGAAACTGCATCTATTTATATAAATACACATGGACAGAGAATATTTTCTTGGAGCACTAAATGTGACAATTGCCCTACTGTCTGTGATAAATATACCACACCAGCTACATAGTGCCCGACGAGGAGTTGGGTAGGTAGTGAAGAAAAACATTGACTGAAGCCTGGCAGAGGACTGAATTGTTGTCAACAGCAACAAACATACTGGGAAAGTCAAAGACAGTGAAAAAACAAACAAAAAAAAAACACACAGGCATATAAATACTAACTTTCTAGGATCTTTATTGACTCCAAGTAATCCAGAGTAGAACGAGATGAATCAACGCTATACTCCGCCATCTTTATTTTAATATTAGATGCAACCATTATTCTGTAGGGGACAACGGGTCATAACTTGAGGGGAGTTAACACCCATGATTTTTAAAATGCCTTGATCAATACGAGTCTAAGTTACAGGGAACATTATTTTCATTTTTCAGTGGACCAATAAATGCATTTGACAGGAAAATAGAAAAACTCTACCACAACAGCAATTAGAACAGCTTGCTGCATTATAAGTATCACTTCCCTGTCAAATTAGTGGTTCATGCTTATTTGAATCTGAACATAACAGGCCAATTCTATCACACCTTGCTAGGCTTGAACTTCCATCCAATCAGAGCATTCCAAATGAACATGATTCTCTACAATACTAGAGGGCGCTCTGACCAAAAAATTGCCATGATCTAAATAAAAAGAACTGAATGTCCACAGTTATGTCTGTAGGTGTACCTTACCTGCATGCAAAATAAAGTCCAAGATTGGTCGGTTATGTACGTACTTATCCAAAATGAATTCATAACCATTTTAACACGTAGCCAGGGTGGTGAAATTAAACGGTACCCACCGAAAAATACACAGGGTCAGAACCCTGACCAACATATTGAAATAAAGTCCAAGATTGGTCGGTTATGTACGTACTTATCCAAAATGAATTCATACCCATTTTAACACGTAGCCAGGGTAATGAAATTAAACGGTACCCACCGAAAAATACACAGGGTCAGAACCCTGACCAACATATTGAAATAAAGTCCAAGATTGGTCGGTTATGTACGTAACTTATCCAAAATGAATTCATAACCATTTTAACACGTAGCCAGGGTAATGAAATTAAACGGTACCCACCGAAAAATACACAGGGTCTGAACCCTGACCAACATATTGAAATAAAGTCCAAGATTGGTCGGTTATGTACGTACTTATCCAGAGTGAATTCATAACCATTTTAACACGTAGCCAGGGTAATGAAATTAAACGGTACCCACCGAAAAATACACAGGGTCAGAACCCTGACCAACATATTGAAATAAAGTCCAAGATTGGTCGGTTATGTACGTACTTATCCAAAATGAATTCATAACCATTTTAACACGTAGCCAGGGTAATGAAATTAAACGGTACCCACCGAAAAATACACAGGGTCAGAACCCTGACCAACAAATTGAAATAAAGTCCAAGATTGGTCGGTTATGTACGTACTTATCCAAAATGAATTCATAACCATTTTAACACGTAGCCAGGGTAATGAAATTAAACGGTACCCACCGAAAAATACACAGGGTCTGAACCCTGACCAACATATTGAAATAAAGTCCAAGATTGGTCGGTTATGTACGTACTTATCCAGAGTGAATTCATAACCATTTTAACACGTAGCCAGGGTAATGAAATTAAACGGTACCCACCGAAAAATACACAGGGTCAGAACCCTGACCAACATATTGAAATAAAGTCCAAGATTGGTCGGTTATGTACGTACTCATCCAAAATGAATTCATAACCATTTTAACACGTAGCCAGGGTAATGAAATTAAACGGTACCCACCGAAAAATACACAGGGTCAGAACCCTGACCAACACATTGAAATAAAGTCCAAGATTGGTCGGTTATGTACGTACTTATCCAAAATGAATTCATAACCATTTTAACACGTAGCCAGGGTAATGAAATTAAACGGTACCCACCGAAAAATACACAGGGTCAGAACCCTGACCAACATATTGAAATAAAGTCCAAGATTGGTCGGTTATGTACGTACTTATCCAAAATGAATTCATAACCATTTTAACACGTAGCCAGGGTAATGAAATTAAACGGTACCCACCGAAAAATACACAGGGTCAGAACCCTGACCAACACATTGAAATATAAAGTCCAAGATTGGTCGGTTATGTACGTACTTATCCAAAATGAATTCATAACCATTTTAACACGTAGCCAGGGTAATGAAATTAAACGGTACCCACCGAAAAATACACAGGGTCAGAACCCTGACCAACATATTGAAATAAAGTCCAAGATTGGTCGGTTATGTACGTACTTATCCAGAGTGAATTCATAACCATTTTAACACGTAGCCAGGGTAATGAAATTAAACGGTACCCACCGAAAAATACACAGGGTCAGAACCCTGACCAACACATTGAAATAAAGTCCAAGATTGGTCGGTTATGTACGTACTTATCCAGAGTGAATTCATAACCATTTTAACACGTAGCCAGGGTAATGAAATTAAACGGTACCCACCGAAAAATACACAGGGTCAGAACCCTGACCAACATATTGAAATAAAGTCCAAGATTGGTCGGTTATGTACGTACTTATCCAGAGTGAATTCATAACCATTTTAACACGTAGCCAGGGTAATGAAATTAAACGGTACCCACCGAAAAATACACAGGGTCAGAACCCTGACCAACATATTGAAATAAAGTCCAAGATTGGTCGGTTATGTACGTACTTATCCAAAATGAATTCATACCCATTTTAACACGTAGCCAGGGTAATGAAATTAAACGGTACCCACCGAAAAATACACAGGGTCAGAACCCTGACCAACACATTGAATTAAAGTCCAAGATTGGTCGGTTATGTACGTACTTATCCAAAATGAATTCATAACCATTTTAACGCGTAGCCAGGGCAATGAAATTAAACGGTACCCACCGAAAAATACACAGGGTCAGAACCCTGACCAACACATTGAAATAAAGTCCAAGATTGGTCGGTTATGTACGTACTTATCCAAAATGAATTCATAACCATTTTAACGCGTAGCCAGGGCAATGAAATTAAACGGTACCCACCGAAAAATACACAGGGTCAGAACCCTGACCAACACATTGAATTAAAGTCCAAGATTGGTCGGTTATGTACGTACTTATCCAAAATGAATTCATAACCATTTTAACGCGTAGCCAGGGCAATGAAATTAAACGGTACCCACCGAAAAATACACAGGGTCAGAACCCTGACCAACATATTGAAATAAAGTCCAAGATTGGTCGGTTATGTACGTACTTATCCAAAATGAATTCATAACCATTTTAACACGTAGCCAGGGTAATGAAATTAAACGGTACCCACCGAAAAATACACAGGGTCAGAACCCTGACCAACACATTGAAATAAAGTCCAAGATTGGTCGGTTATGTACGTACTTATCCAGAGTGACTTCAGACCCATTTTAACACGTAGCCAGGGTAATGAAATTAAACGGTACCCACCGAAAAATACACAGGGTCTGAACCCTGACCAACATATTGAAATAAAGTCCAAGATTGGTCGGTTATGTACGTACTTATCCAAAATGAATTCATAACCATTTTAACACGTAGCCAGGGTAATGAACCAATGCATTGCCTGATATTAAATGTTAACTAACGTTTTAGTACATATGTATAAGCATTCAGTAATTTTAATGAAAAAAAAGTACATTTATCTTAGTAATAGTGACACCTGTTGTTTAGTGTGATGAACCCCCACGGTTGGGTACAGGAGCATAGAAGTTTTTAATTAAAATTGTTTTCCATAAGAAAAATGAAACCATCATACATGGCCTTATAAACAGCCTTTTACTTCATAGTGGGGTGGGTGGAGTAAAGCTGTGATTATTTTTATTACTTTCTGACCATCTAGTTTGCCATTCATTTACCATGTCCATATAAACTAAAGCTCCAGCCAATATCAGATTTGACTACTTGTTTCAAGCTATGGCACTTGGAAATGAGTGTTGTGACATGTGGCAAATGTCCAACTGTCTTGGTTAATAAGATTGGCTATATTTCAACTAGAAACAGGTAAACCAGTATACCTGTATGTACGAAGCCAGTGATCGTTATTCAAGCCAAAGAAACTGCATCTATTTATATAAATACACATGGACAGAGAATATTTTCTTGGAGCACTAAATGTGACAATTGCCCTACTGTCTGTGATAAATATACCACACCAGCTACATAGTGCCCGACGAGGAGTTGGGTAGGTAGTGAAGAAAAACATTGACTGAAGCCTGGCAGAGGACTGAATTGTTGTCAACAGCAACAAACATACTGGGAAAGTCAAAGACAGTGAAAAAACAAACAAAAAAAAAACACACAGGCATATAAATACTAACTTTCTAGGATCTTTATTGACTCCAAGTAATCCAGAGTAGAACGAGATGAATCAACGCTATACTCCGCCATCTTTATTTTAATATTAGATGCAACCATTATTCTGTAGGGGACAACGGGTCATAACTTGAGGGGAGTTAACACCCATGATTTTTAAAATGCCTTGATCAATACGAGTCTAAGTTACAGGGAACATTATTTTCATTTTTCAGTGGACCAATAAATGCATTTGACAGGAAAATAGAAAAACTCTACCACAACAGCAATTAGAACAGCTTGCTGCATTATAAGTATCACTTCCCTGTCAAATTAGTGGTTCATGCTTATTTGAATCTGAACATAACAGGCCAATTCTATCACACCTTGCTAGGCTTGAACTTCCATCCAATCAGAGCATTCCAAATGAACATGATTCTCTACAATACTAGAGGGCGCTCTGACCAAAAAATTGCCATGATCTAAATAAAAAGAACTGAATGTCCACAGTTATGTCTGTAGGTGTACCTTACCTGCATGCAAAATAAAGTCCAAGATTGGTCGGTTATGTACGTACTTATCCAAAATGAATTCATAACCATTTTAACACGTAGCCAGGGTGGTGAAATTAAACGGTACCCACCGAAAAATACACAGGGTCAGAACCCTGACCAACACATTGAAATAAAGTCCAAGATTGGTCGGTTATGTACGTACTTATCCAGAGTGAATTCATAACCATTTTAACACGTAGCCAGGGTAATGAAATTAAACGGTACCCACCGAAAAATACACAGGGTCAGAACCCTGACCAACATATTGAAATAAAGTCCAAGATTGGTCGGTTATGTACGTACTTATCCAGAGTGAATTCATAACCATTTTAACACGTAGCCAGGGTAATGAAATTAAACGGTACCCACCGAAAAATACACAGGGTCAGAACCCTGACCAACATATTGAAATAAAGTCCAAGATTGGTCGGTTATGTACGTACTTATCCAAAATGAATTCATACCCATTTTAACACGTAGCCAGGGTAATGAAATTAAACGGTACCCACCGAAAAATACACAGGGTCAGAACCCTGACCAACACATTGAATTAAAGTCCAAGATTGGTCGGTTATGTACGTACTTATCCAAAATGAATTCATAACCATTTTAACGCGTAGCCAGGGCAATGAAATTAAACGGTACCCACCGAAAAATACACAGGGTCAGAACCCTGACCAACACATTGAAATAAAGTCCAAGATTGGTCGGTTATGTACGTACTTATCCAAAATGAATTCATAACCATTTTAACGCGTAGCCAGGGCAATGAAATTAAACGGTACCCACCGAAAAATACACAGGGTCAGAACCCTGACCAACACATTGAATTAAAGTCCAAGATTGGTCGGTTATGTACGTACTTATCCAAAATGAATTCATAACCATTTTAACGCGTAGCCAGGGCAATGAAATTAAACGGTACCCACCGAAAAATACACAGGGTCAGAACCCTGACCAACATATTGAAATAAAGTCCAAGATTGGTCGGTTATGTACGTACTTATCCAAAATGAATTCATAACCATTTTAACACGTAGCCAGGGTAATGAAATTAAACGGTACCCACCGAAAAATACACAGGGTCAGAACCCTGACCAACACATTGAAATAAAGTCCAAGATTGGTCGGTTATGTACGTACTTATCCAGAGTGACTTCAGACCCATTTTAACACGTAGCCAGGGTAATGAAATTAAACGGTACCCACCGAAAAATACACAGGGTCTGAACCCTGACCAACATATTGAAATAAAGTCCAAGATTGGTCGGTTATGTACGTACTTATCCAAAATGAATTCATAACCATTTTAACACGTAGCCAGGGTAATGAACCAATGCATTGCCTGATATTAAATGTTAACTAACGTTTTAGTACATATGTATAAGCATTCAGTAATTTTAATGAAAAAAAAGTACATTTATCTTAGTAATAGTGACACCTGTTGTTTAGTGTGATGAACCCCCACGGTTGGGTACAGGAGCATAGAAGTTTTTAATTAAAATTGTTTTCCATAAGAAAAATGAAACCATCATACATGGCCTTATAAACAGCCTTTTACTTCATAGTGGGGTGGGTGGAGTAAAGCTGTGATTATTTTTATTACTTTCTGACCATCTAGTTTGCCATTCATTTACCATGTCCATATAAACTAAAGCTCCAGCCAATATCAGATTTGACTACTTGTTTCAAGCTATGGCACTTGGAAATGAGTGTTGTGACATGTGGCAAATGTCCAACTGTCTTGGTTAATAAGATTGGCTATATTTCAACTAGAAACAGGTAAACCAGTATACCTGTATGTACGAAGCCAGTGATCGTTATTCAAGCCAAAGAAACTGCATCTATTTATATAAATACACATGGACAGAGAATATTTTCTTGGAGCACTAAATGTGACAATTGCCCTACTGTCTGTGATAAATATACCACACCAGCTACATAGTGCCCGACGAGGAGTTGGGTAGGTAGTGAAGAAAAACATTGACTGAAGCCTGGCAGAGGACTGAATTGTTGTCAACAGCAACAAACATACTGGGAAAGTCAAAGACAGTGAAAAAACAAACAAAAAAAAAACACACAGGCATATAAATACTAACTTTCTAGGATCTTTATTGACTCCAAGTAATCCAGAGTAGAACGAGATGAATCAACGCTATACTCCGCCATCTTTATTTTAATATTAGATGCAACCATTATTCTGTAGGGGACAACGGGTCATAACTTGAGGGGAGTTAACACCCATGATTTTTAAAATGCCTTGATCAATACGAGTCTAAGTTACAGGGAACATTATTTTCATTTTTCAGTGGACCAATAAATGCATTTGACAGGAAAATAGAAAAACTCTACCACAACAGCAATTAGAACAGCTTGCTGCATTATAAGTATCACTTCCCTGTCAAATTAGTGGTTCATGCTTATTTGAATCTGAACATAACAGGCCAATTCTATCACACCTTGCTAGGCTTGAACTTCCATCCAATCAGAGCATTCCAAATGAACATGATTCTCTACAATACTAGAGGGCGCTCTGACCAAAAAATTGCCATGATCTAAATAAAAAGAACTGAATGTCCACAGTTATGTCTGTAGGTGTACCTTACCTGCATGCAAAATAAAGTCCAAGATTGGTCGGTTATGTACGTACTTATCCAGAGTGAATTCATAACCATTTTAACACGTAGCCAGGGTAATGAAATTAAACGGTACCCACCGAAAAATACACAGGGTCTGAACCCTGACCAACATATTGAAATAAAGTCCAAGATTGGTCGGTTATGTACGTACTTATCCAGAGTGAATTCATAACCATTTTAACACGTAGCCAGGGTAATGAAATTAAACGGTACCCACCGAAAAATACACAGGGTCAGAACCCTGACCAACACATTGAATTAAAGTCCAAGATTGGTCGGTTATGTACGTACTTATCCAAAATGAATTCATAACCATTTTAACGCGTAGCCAGGGCAATGAAATTAAACGGTACCCACCGAAAAATACACAGGGTCAGAACCCTGACCAACATATTGAAATAAAGTCCAAGATTGGTCGGTTATGTACGTACTTATCCAAAATGAATTCATAACCATTTTAACACGTAGCCAGGGTAATGAAATTAAACGGTACCCACCGAAAAATACACAGGGTCAGAACCCTGACCAACACATTGAAATAAAGTCCAAGATTGGTCGGTTATGTACGTACTTATCCAGAGTGACTTCAGACCCATTTTAACACGTAGCCAGGGTAATGAAATTAAACGGTACCCACCGAAAAATACACAGGGTCTGAACCCTGACCAACATATTGAAATAAAGTCCAAGATTGGTCGGTTATGTACGTACTTATCCAAAATGAATTCATAACCATTTTAACACGTAGCCAGGGTAATGAACCAATGCATTGCCTGATATTAAATGTTAACTAACGTTTTAGTACATATGTATAAGCATTCAGTAATTTTAATGAAAAAAAAGTACATTTATCTTAGTAATAGTGACACCTGTTGTTTAGTGTGATGAACCCCCACGGTTGGGTACAGGAGCATAGAAGTTTTTAATTAAAATTGTTTTCCATAAGAAAAATGAAACCATCATACATGGCCTTATAAACAGCCTTTTACTTCATAGTGGGGTGGGTGGAGTAAAGCTGTGATTATTTTTATTACTTTCTGACCATCTAGTTTGCCATTCATTTACCATGTCCATATAAACTAAAGCTCCAGCCAATATCAGATTTGACTACTTGTTTCAAGCTATGGCACTTGGAAATGAGTGTTGTGACATGTGGCAAATGTCCAACTGTCTTGGTTAATAAGATTGGCTATATTTCAACTAGAAACAGGTAAACCAGTATACCTGTATGTAC
Organism: Saccoglossus kowalevskii; assembly: GCF_978046115.1. Classification (NCBI taxonomy): domain Eukaryota; kingdom Metazoa; phylum Hemichordata; class Enteropneusta; family Harrimaniidae; genus Saccoglossus; species Saccoglossus kowalevskii. Next base: position 18,140,613 of record NC_140652.1, on the reverse strand, counting down.
GAAGCCAGTGATCGTTATTCAAGCCAAAGAAACTGCATCTATTTATATAAATACACATGGACAGAGAATATTTTCTTGGAGCACTAAATGTGACAATTGCCCTACTGTCTGTGATAAATATACCACACCAGCTACATAGTGCCCGACGAGGAGTTGGGTAGGTAGTGAAGAAAAACATTGACTGAAGCCTGGCAGAGGACTGAATTGTTGTCAACAGCAACAAACATACTGGGAAAGTCAAAGACAGTGAAAAAACAAACAAAAAAAAAACACACAGGCATATAAATACTAACTTTCTAGGATCTTTATTGACTCCAAGTAATCCAGAGTAGAACGAGATGAATCAACGCTATACTCCGCCATCTTTATTTTAATATTAGATGCAACCATTATTCTGTAGGGGACAACGGGTCATAACTTGAGGGGAGTTAACACCCATGATTTTTAAAATGCCTTGATCAATACGAGTCTAAGTTACAGGGAACATTATTTTCATTTTTCAGTGGACCAATAAATGCATTTGACAGGAAAATAGAAAAACTCTACCACAACAGCAATTAGAACAGCTTGCTGCATTATAAGTATCACTTCCCTGTCAAATTAGTGGTTCATGCTTATTTGAATCTGAACATAACAGGCCAATTCTATCACACCTTGCTAGGCTTGAACTTCCATCCAATCAGAGCATTCCAAATGAACATGATTCTCTACAATACTAGAGGGCGCTCTGACCAAAAAATTGCCATGATCTAAATAAAAAGAACTGAATGTCCACAGTTATGTCTGTAGGTGTACCTTACCTGCATGCAAAATAAAGTCCAAGATTGGTCGGTTATGTACGTACTTATCCAAAATGAATTCATAACCATTTTAACACGTAGCCAGGGTGGTGAAATTAAACGGTACCCACCGAAAAATACACAGGGTCAGAACCCTGACCAACACATTGAAATAAAGTCCAAGATTGGTCGGTTATGTACGTACTTATCCAGAGTGAATTCATAACCATTTTAACACGTAGCCAGGGTAATGAAATTAAACGGTACCCACCGAAAAATACACAGGGTCAGAACCCTGACCAACATATTGAAATAAAGTCCAAGATTGGTCGGTTATGTACGTACTTATCCAGAGTGAATTCATAACCATTTTAACACGTAGCCAGGGTAATGAAATTAAACGGTACCCACCGAAAAATACACAGGGTCAGAACCCTGACCAACATATTGAAATAAAGTCCAAGATTGGTCGGTTATGTACGTACTTATCCAAAATGAATTCATACCCATTTTAACACGTAGCCAGGGTAATGAAATTAAACGGTACCCACCGAAAAATACACAGGGTCAGAACCCTGACCAACACATTGAATTAAAGTCCAAGATTGGTCGGTTATGTACGTACTTATCCAAAATGAATTCATAACCATTTTAACGCGTAGCCAGGGCAATGAAATTAAACGGTACCCACCGAAAAATACACAGGGTCAGAACCCTGACCAACACATTGAAATAAAGTCCAAGATTGGTCGGTTATGTACGTACTTATCCAAAATGAATTCATAACCATTTTAACGCGTAGCCAGGGCAATGAAATTAAACGGTACCCACCGAAAAATACACAGGGTCAGAACCCTGACCAACACATTGAATTAAAGTCCAAGATTGGTCGGTTATGTACGTACTTATCCAAAATGAATTCATAACCATTTTAACGCGTAGCCAGGGCAATGAAATTAAACGGTACCCACCGAAAAATACACAGGGTCAGAACCCTGACCAACATATTGAAATAAAGTCCAAGATTGGTCGGTTATGTACGTACTTATCCAAAATGAATTCATAACCATTTTAACACGTAGCCAGGGTAATGAAATTAAACGGTACCCACCGAAAAATACACAGGGTCAGAACCCTGACCAACACATTGAAATAAAGTCCAAGATTGGTCGGTTATGTACGTACTTATCCAGAGTGACTTCAGACCCATTTTAACACGTAGCCAGGGTAATGAAATTAAACGGTACCCACCGAAAAATACACAGGGTCTGAACCCTGACCAACATATTGAAATAAAGTCCAAGATTGGTCGGTTATGTACGTACTTATCCAAAATGAATTCATAACCATTTTAACACGTAGCCAGGGTAATGAACCAATGCATTGCCTGATATTAAATGTTAACTAACGTTTTAGTACATATGTATAAGCATTCAGTAATTTTAATGAAAAAAAAGTACATTTATCTTAGTAATAGTGACACCTGTTGTTTAGTGTGATGAACCCCCACGGTTGGGTACAGGAGCATAGAAGTTTTTAATTAAAATTGTTTTCCATAAGAAAAATGAAACCATCATACATGGCCTTATAAACAGCCTTTTACTTCATAGTGGGGTGGGTGGAGTAAAGCTGTGATTATTTTTATTACTTTCTGACCATCTAGTTTGCCATTCATTTACCATGTCCATATAAACTAAAGCTCCAGCCAATATCAGATTTGACTACTTGTTTCAAGCTATGGCACTTGGAAATGAGTGTTGTGACATGTGGCAAATGTCCAACTGTCTTGGTTAATAAGATTGGCTATATTTCAACTAGAAACAGGTAAACCAGTATACCTGTATGTACGAAGCCAGTGATCGTTATTCAAGCCAAAGAAACTGCATCTATTTATATAAATACACATGGACAGAGAATATTTTCTTGGAGCACTAAATGTGACAATTGCCCTACTGTCTGTGATAAATATACCACACCAGCTACATAGTGCCCGACGAGGAGTTGGGTAGGTAGTGAAGAAAAACATTGACTGAAGCCTGGCAGAGGACTGAATTGTTGTCAACAGCAACAAACATACTGGGAAAGTCAAAGACAGTGAAAAAACAAACAAAAAAAAAACACACAGGCATATAAATACTAACTTTCTAGGATCTTTATTGACTCCAAGTAATCCAGAGTAGAACGAGATGAATCAACGCTATACTCCGCCATCTTTATTTTAATATTAGATGCAACCATTATTCTGTAGGGGACAACGGGTCATAACTTGAGGGGAGTTAACACCCATGATTTTTAAAATGCCTTGATCAATACGAGTCTAAGTTACAGGGAACATTATTTTCATTTTTCAGTGGACCAATAAATGCATTTGACAGGAAAATAGAAAAACTCTACCACAACAGCAATTAGAACAGCTTGCTGCATTATAAGTATCACTTCCCTGTCAAATTAGTGGTTCATGCTTATTTGAATCTGAACATAACAGGCCAATTCTATCACACCTTGCTAGGCTTGAACTTCCATCCAATCAGAGCATTCCAAATGAACATGATTCTCTACAATACTAGAGGGCGCTCTGACCAAAAAATTGCCATGATCTAAATAAAAAGAACTGAATGTCCACAGTTATGTCTGTAGGTGTACCTTACCTGCATGCAAAATAAAGTCCAAGATTGGTCGGTTATGTACGTACTTATCCAAAATGAATTCATAACCATTTTAACACGTAGCCAGGGTGGTGAAATTAAACGGTACCCACCGAAAAATACACAGGGTCAGAACCCTGACCAACACATTGAAATAAAGTCCAAGATTGGTCGGTTATGTACGTACTTATCCAGAGTGAATTCATAACCATTTTAACACGTAGCCAGGGTAATGAAATTAAACGGTACCCACCGAAAAATACACAGGGTCAGAACCCTGACCAACATATTGAAATAAAGTCCAAGATTGGTCGGTTATGTACGTACTTATCCAGAGTGAATTCATAACCATTTTAACACGTAGCCAGGGTAATGAAATTAAACGGTACCCACCGAAAAATACACAGGGTCAGAACCCTGACCAACATATTGAAATAAAGTCCAAGATTGGTCGGTTATGTACGTACTTATCCAAAATGAATTCATACCCATTTTAACACGTAGCCAGGGTAATGAAATTAAACGGTACCCACCGAAAAATACACAGGGTCAGAACCCTGACCAACACATTGAATTAAAGTCCAAGATTGGTCGGTTATGTACGTACTTATCCAAAATGAATTCATAACCATTTTAACGCGTAGCCAGGGCAATGAAATTAAACGGTACCCACCGAAAAATACACAGGGTCAGAACCCTGACCAACACATTGAAATAAAGTCCAAGATTGGTCGGTTATGTACGTACTTATCCAAAATGAATTCATAACCATTTTAACGCGTAGCCAGGGCAATGAAATTAAACGGTACCCACCGAAAAATACACAGGGTCAGAACCCTGACCAACACATTGAATTAAAGTCCAAGATTGGTCGGTTATGTACGTACTTATCCAAAATGAATTCATAACCATTTTAACGCGTAGCCAGGGCAATGAAATTAAACGGTACCCACCGAAAAATACACAGGGTCAGAACCCTGACCAACATATTGAAATAAAGTCCAAGATTGGTCGGTTATGTACGTACTTATCCAAAATGAATTCATAACCATTTTAACACGTAGCCAGGGTAATGAAATTAAACGGTACCCACCGAAAAATACACAGGGTCAGAACCCTGACCAACACATTGAAATAAAGTCCAAGATTGGTCGGTTATGTACGTACTTATCCAGAGTGACTTCAGACCCATTTTAACACGTAGCCAGGGTAATGAAATTAAACGGTACCCACCGAAAAATACACAGGGTCTGAACCCTGACCAACATATTGAAATAAAGTCCAAGATTGGTCGGTTATGTACGTACTTATCCAAAATGAATTCATAACCATTTTAACACGTAGCCAGGGTAATGAACCAATGCATTGCCTGATATTAAATGTTAACTAACGTTTTAGTACATATGTATAAGCATTCAGTAATTTTAATGAAAAAAAAGTACATTTATCTTAGTAATAGTGACACCTGTTGTTTAGTGTGATGAACCCCCACGGTTGGGTACAGGAGCATAGAAGTTTTTAATTAAAATTGTTTTCCATAAGAAAAATGAAACCATCATACATGGCCTTATAAACAGCCTTTTACTTCATAGTGGGGTGGGTGGAGTAAAGCTGTGATTATTTTTATTACTTTCTGACCATCTAGTTTGCCATTCATTTACCATGTCCATATAAACTAAAGCTCCAGCCAATATCAGATTTGACTACTTGTTTCAAGCTATGGCACTTGGAAATGAGTGTTGTGACATGTGGCAAATGTCCAACTGTCTTGGTTAATAAGATTGGCTATATTTCAACTAGAAACAGGTAAACCAGTATACCTGTATGTACGAAGCCAGTGATCGTTATTCAAGCCAAAGAAACTGCATCTATTTATATAAATACACATGGACAGAGAATATTTTCTTGGAGCACTAAATGTGACAATTGCCCTACTGTCTGTGATAAATATACCACACCAGCTACATAGTGCCCGACGAGGAGTTGGGTAGGTAGTGAAGAAAAACATTGACTGAAGCCTGGCAGAGGACTGAATTGTTGTCAACAGCAACAAACATACTGGGAAAGTCAAAGACAGTGAAAAAACAAACAAAAAAAAAACACACAGGCATATAAATACTAACTTTCTAGGATCTTTATTGACTCCAAGTAATCCAGAGTAGAACGAGATGAATCAACGCTATACTCCGCCATCTTTATTTTAATATTAGATGCAACCATTATTCTGTAGGGGACAACGGGTCATAACTTGAGGGGAGTTAACACCCATGATTTTTAAAATGCCTTGATCAATACGAGTCTAAGTTACAGGGAACATTATTTTCATTTTTCAGTGGACCAATAAATGCATTTGACAGGAAAATAGAAAAACTCTACCACAACAGCAATTAGAACAGCTTGCTGCATTATAAGTATCACTTCCCTGTCAAATTAGTGGTTCATGCTTATTTGAATCTGAACATAACAGGCCAATTCTATCACACCTTGCTAGGCTTGAACTTCCATCCAATCAGAGCATTCCAAATGAACATGATTCTCTACAATACTAGAGGGCGCTCTGACCAAAAAATTGCCATGATCTAAATAAAAAGAACTGAATGTCCACAGTTATGTCTGTAGGTGTACCTTACCTGCATGCAAAATAAAGTCCAAGATTGGTCGGTTATGTACGTACTTATCCAAAATGAATTCATAACCATTTTAACACGTAGCCAGGGTGGTGAAATTAAACGGTACCCACCGAAAAATACACAGGGTCAGAACCCTGACCAACACATTGAAATAAAGTCCAAGATTGGTCGGTTATGTACGTACTTATCCAGAGTGAATTCATAACCATTTTAACACGTAGCCAGGGTAATGAAATTAAACGGTACCCACCGAAAAATACACAGGGTCAGAACCCTGACCAACATATTGAAATAAAGTCCAAGATTGGTCGGTTATGTACGTACTTATCCAGAGTGAATTCATAACCATTTTAACACGTAGCCAGGGTAATGAAATTAAACGGTACCCACCGAAAAATACACAGGGTCAGAACCCTGACCAACATATTGAAATAAAGTCCAAGATTGGTCGGTTATGTACGTACTTATCCAAAATGAATTCATACCCATTTTAACACGTAGCCAGGGTAATGAAATTAAACGGTACCCACCGAAAAATACACAGGGTCAGAACCCTGACCAACACATTGAATTAAAGTCCAAGATTGGTCGGTTATGTACGTACTTATCCAAAATGAATTCATAACCATTTTAACGCGTAGCCAGGGCAATGAAATTAAACGGTACCCACCGAAAAATACACAGGGTCAGAACCCTGACCAACACATTGAAATAAAGTCCAAGATTGGTCGGTTATGTACGTACTTATCCAAAATGAATTCATAACCATTTTAACGCGTAGCCAGGGCAATGAAATTAAACGGTACCCACCGAAAAATACACAGGGTCAGAACCCTGACCAACACATTGAATTAAAGTCCAAGATTGGTCGGTTATGTACGTACTTATCCAAAATGAATTCATAACCATTTTAACGCGTAGCCAGGGCAATGAAATTAAACGGTACCCACCGAAAAATACACAGGGTCAGAACCCTGACCAACATATTGAAATAAAGTCCAAGATTGGTCGGTTATGTACGTACTTATCCAAAATGAATTCATAACCATTTTAACACGTAGCCAGGGTAATGAAATTAAACGGTACCCACCGAAAAATACACAGGGTCAGAACCCTGACCAACACATTGAAATAAAGTCCAAGATTGGTCGGTTATGTACGTACTTATCCAGAGTGACTTCAGACCCATTTTAACACGTAGCCAGGGTAATGAAATTAAACGGTACCCACCGAAAAATACACAGGGTCTGAACCCTGACCAACATATTGAAATAAAGTCCAAGATTGGTCGGTTATGTACGTACTTATCCAAAATGAATTCATAACCATTTTAACACGTAGCCAGGGTAATGAACCAATGCATTGCCTGATATTAAATGTTAACTAACGTTTTAGTACATATGTATAAGCATTCAGTAATTTTAATGAAAAAAAAGTACATTTATCTTAGTAATAGTGACACCTGTTGTTTAGTGTGATGAACCCCCACGGTTGGGTACAGGAGCATAGAAGTTTTTAATTAAAATTGTTTTCCATAAGAAAAATGAAACCATCATACATGGCCTTATAAACAGCCTTTTACTTCATAGTGGGGTGGGTGGAGTAAAGCTGTGATTATTTTTATTACTTTCTGACCATCTAGTTTGCCATTCATTTACCATGTCCATATAAACTAAAGCTCCAGCCAATATCAGATTTGACTACTTGTTTCAAGCTATGGCACTTGGAAATGAGTGTTGTGACATGTGGCAAATGTCCAACTGTCTTGGTTAATAAGATTGGCTATATTTCAACTAGAAACAGGTAAACCAGTATACCTGTATGTACGAAGCCAGTGATCGTTATTCAAGCCAAAGAAACTGCATCTATTTATATAAATACACATGGACAGAGAATATTTTCTTGGAGCACTAAATGTGACAATTGCCCTACTGTCTGTGATAAATATACCACACCAGCTACATAGTGCCCGACGAGGAGTTGGGTAGGTAGTGAAGAAAAACATTGACTGAAGCCTGGCAGAGGACTGAATTGTTGTCAACAGCAACAAACATACTGGGAAAGTCAAAGACAGTGAAAAAACAAACAAAAAAAAAACACACAGGCATATAAATACTAACTTTCTAGGATCTTTATTGACTCCAAGTAATCCAGAGTAGAACGAGATGAATCAACGCTATACTCCGCCATCTTTATTTTAATATTAGATGCAACCATTATTCTGTAGGGGACAACGGGTCATAACTTGAGGGGAGTTAACACCCATGATTTTTAAAATGCCTTGATCAATACGAGTCTAAGTTACAGGGAACATTATTTTCATTTTTCAGTGGACCAATAAATGCATTTGACAGGAAAATAGAAAAACTCTACCACAACAGCAATTAGAACAGCTTGCTGCATTATAAGTATCACTTCCCTGTCAAATTAGTGGTTCATGCTTATTTGAATCTGAACATAACAGGCCAATTCTATCACACCTTGCTAGGCTTGAACTTCCATCCAATCAGAGCATTCCAAATGAACATGATTCTCTACAATACTAGAGGGCGCTCTGACCAAAAAATTGCCATGATCTAAATAAAAAGAACTGAATGTCCACAGTTATGTCTGTAGGTGTACCTTACCTGCATGCAAAATAAAGTCCAAGATTGGTCGGTTATGTACGTACTTATCCAAAATGAATTCATAACCATTTTAACACGTAGCCAGGGTGGTGAAATTAAACGGTACCCACCGAAAAATACACAGGGTCAGAACCCTGACCAACACATTGAAATAAAGTCCAAGATTGGTCGGTTATGTACGTACTTATCCAGAGTGAATTCATAACCATTTTAACACGTAGCCAGGGTAATGAAATTAAACGGTACCCACCGAAAAATACACAGGGTCAGAACCCTGACCAACATATTGAAATAAAGTCCAAGATTGGTCGGTTATGTACGTACTTATCCAGAGTGAATTCATAACCATTTTAACACGTAGCCAGGGTAATGAAATTAAACGGTACCCACCGAAAAATACACAGGGTCAGAACCCTGACCAACATATTGAAATAAAGTCCAAGATTGGTCGGTTATGTACGTACTTATCCAAAATGAATTCATACCCATTTTAACACGTAGCCAGGGTAATGAAATTAAACGGTACCCACCGAAAAATACACAGGGTCAGAACCCTGACCAACACATTGAATTAAAGTCCAAGATTGGTCGGTTATGTACGTACTTATCCAAAATGAATTCATAACCATTTTAACGCGTAGCCAGGGCAATGAAATTAAACGGTACCCACCGAAAAATACACAGGGTCAGAACCCTGACCAACACATTGAAATAAAGTCCAAGATTGGTCGGTTATGTACGTACTTATCCAAAATGAATTCATAACCATTTTAACGCGTAGCCAGGGCAATGAAATTAAACGGTACCCACCGAAAAATACACAGGGTCAGAACCCTGACCAACACATTGAATTAAAGTCCAAGATTGGTCGGTTATGTACGTACTTATCCAAAATGAATTCATAACCATTTTAACGCGTAGCCAGGGCAATGAAATTAAACGGTACCCACCGAAAAATACACAGGGTCAGAACCCTGACCAACATATTGAAATAAAGTCCAAGATTGGTCGGTTATGTACGTACTTATCCAAAATGAATTCATAACCATTTTAACACGTAGCCAGGGTAATGAAATTAAACGGTACCCACCGAAAAATACACAGGGTCAGAACCCTGACCAACACATTGAAATAAAGTCCAAGATTGGTCGGTTATGTACGTACTTATCCAGAGTGACTTCAGACCCATTTTAACACGTAGCCAGGGTAATGAAATTAAACGGTACCCACCGAAAAATACACAGGGTCTGAACCCTGACCAACATATTGAAATAAAGTCCAAGATTGGTCGGTTATGTACGTACTTATCCAAAATGAATTCATAACCATTTTAACACGTAGCCAGGGTAATGAACCAATGCATTGCCTGATATTAAATGTTAACTAACGTTTTAGTACATATGTATAAGCATTCAGTAATTTTAATGAAAAAAAAGTACATTTATCTTAGTAATAGTGACACCTGTTGTTTAGTGTGATGAACCCCCACGGTTGGGTACAGGAGCATAGAAGTTTTTAATTAAAATTGTTTTCCATAAGAAAAATGAAACCATCATACATGGCCTTATAAACAGCCTTTTACTTCATAGTGGGGTGGGTGGAGTAAAGCTGTGATTATTTTTATTACTTTCTGACCATCTAGTTTGCCATTCATTTACCATGTCCATATAAACTAAAGCTCCAGCCAATATCAGATTTGACTACTTGTTTCAAGCTATGGCACTTGGAAATGAGTGTTGTGACATGTGGCAAATGTCCAACTGTCTTGGTTAATAAGATTGGCTATATTTCAACTAGAAACAGGTAAACCAGTATACCTGTATGTACGAAGCCAGTGATCGTTATTCAAGCCAAAGAAACTGCATCTATTTATATAAATACACATGGACAGAGAATATTTTCTTGGAGCACTAAATGTGACAATTGCCCTACTGTCTGTGATAAATATACCACACCAGCTACATAGTGCCCGACGAGGAGTTGGGTAGGTAGTGAAGAAAAACATTGACTGAAGCCTGGCAGAGGACTGAATTGTTGTCAACAGCAACAAACATACTGGGAAAGTCAAAGACAGTGAAAAAACAAACAAACAAAAAACACACAGGCATATAAATACTAACTTTCTAGGATCTTTATTGACTCCAAGTAATCCAGAGTAGAACGAGATGAATCAACGCTATACTCCGCCATCTTTATTTTAATATTAGATGCAACCATTATTCTGTAGGGGACAACGGGTCATAACTTGAGGGGAGTTAACACCCATGATTTTTAAAATGCCTTGATCAATAAGAGTCTAAGTTACAGGGAACATTATTTTCATTTTTCAGTGGACCAATAAATGCATTTGACAGGAAAATAGAAAAACTCTACCACAACAGCAATTAGAACAGCTTGCTGCATTATAAGTATCACTTCCCTGTCAAATTAGTGGTTCATGCTTATTTGAATCTGAACATAACAGGCCAATTCTATCACACCTTGCTAGGCTTGAACTTCCATCCAATCAGAGCATTCCAAATGAACATGATTCTCTACAATACTAGAGGGCGCTCTGACCAAAAAATTGCCATGATCTAAATAAAAAGAACTGAATGTCCACAGTTATGTCTGTAGGTGTACCTTACCTGCATGCAAAATAAAGTCCAAGATTGGTCGGTTATGTACGTACTTATCCAAAATGAATTCATAACCATTTTAACACGTAGCCAGGGTGGTGAAATTAAACGGTACCCACCGAAAAATACACAGGGTCAGAACCCTGACCAACACATTGAAATAAAGTCCAAGATTGGTCGGTTATGTACGTACTTATCCAGAGTGAATTCATAACCATTTTAACACGTAGCCAGGGTAATGAAATTAAACGGTACCCACCGAAAAATACACAGGGTCAGAACCCTGACCAACATATTGAAATAAAGTCCAAGATTGGTCGGTTATGTACGTACTTATCCAGAGTGAATTCATAACCATTTTAACACGTAGCCAGGGTAATGAAATTAAACGGTACCCACCGAAAAATACACAGGGTCAGAACCCTGACCAACATATTGAAATAAAGTCCAAGATTGGTCGGTTATGTACGTACTTATCCAAAATGAATTCATACCCATTTTAACACGTAGCCAGGGTAATGAAATTAAACGGTACCCACCGAAAAATACACAGGGTCAGAACCCTGACCAACACATTGAATTAAAGTCCAAGATTGGTCGGTTATGTACGTACTTATCCAAAATGAATTCATAACCATTTTAACGCGTAGCCAGGGCAATGAAATTAAACGGTACCCACCGAAAAATACACAGGGTCAGAACCCTGACCAACACATTGAAATAAAGTCCAAGATTGGTCGGTTATGTACGTACTTATCCAAAATGAATTCATAACCATTTTAACGCGTAGCCAGGGCAATGAAATTAAACGGTACCCACCGAAAAATACACAGGGTCAGAACCCTGACCAACACATTGAATTAAAGTCCAAGATTGGTCGGTTATGTACGTACTTATCCAAAATGAATTCATAACCATTTTAACGCGTAGCCAGGGCAATGAAATTAAACGGTACCCACCGAAAAATACACAGGGTCAGAACCCTGACCAACATATTGAAATAAAGTCCAAGATTGGTCGGTTATGTACGTACTTATCCAAAATGAATTCATAACCATTTTAACACGTAGCCAGGGTAATGAAATTAAACGGTACCCACCGAAAAATACACAGGGTCAGAACCCTGACCAACACATTGAAATAAAGTCCAAGATTGGTCGGTTATGTACGTACTTATCCAGAGTGACTTCAGACCCATTTTAACACGTAGCCAGGGTAATGAAATTAAACGGTACCCACCGAAAAATACACAGGGTCTGAACCCTGACCAACATATTGAAATAAAGTCCAAGATTGGTCGGTTATGTACGTACTTATCCAAAATGAATTCATAACCATTTTAACACGTAGCCAGGGTAATGAACCAATGCATTGCCTGATATTAAATGTTAACTAACGTTTTAGTACATATGTATAAGCATTCAGTAATTTTAATGAAAAAAAAGTACATTTATCTTAGTAATAGTGACACCTGTTGTTTAGTGTGATGAACCCCCACGGTTGGGTACAGGAGCATAGAAGTTTTTAATTAAAATTGTTTTCCATAAGAAAAATGAAACCATCATACATGGCCTTATAAACAGCCTTTTACTTCATAGTGGGGTGGGTGGAGTAAAGCTGTGATTATTTTTATTACTTTCTGACCATCTAGTTTGCCATTCATTTACCATGTCCATATAAACTAAAGCTCCAGCCAATATCAGATTTGACTACTTGTTTCAAGCTATGGCACTTGGAAATGAGTGTTGTGACATGTGGCAAATGTCCAACTGTCTTGGTTAATAAGATTGGCTATATTTCAACTAGAAACAGGTAAACCAGTATACCTGTATGTACGAAGCCAGTGATCGTTATTCAAGCCAAAGAAACTGCATCTATTTATATAAATACACATGGACAGAGAATATTTTCTTGGAGCACTAAATGTGACAATTGCCCTACTGTCTGTGATAAATATACCACACCAGCTACATAGTGCCCGACGAGGAGTTGGGTAGGTAGTGAAGAAAAACATTGACTGAAGCCTGGCAGAGGACTGAATTGTTGTCAACAGCAACAAACATACTGGGAAAGTCAAAGACAGTGAAAAAACAAACAAACAAAAAACACACAGGCATATAAATACTAACTTTCTAGGATCTTTATTGACTCCAAGTAATCCAGAGTAGAACGAGATGAATCAACGCTATACTCCGCCATCTTTATTTTAATATTAGATGCAACCATTATTCTGTAGGGGACAACGGGTCATAACTTGAGGGGAGTTAACACCCATGATTTTTAAAATGCCTTGATCAATAAGAGTCTAAGTTACAGGGAACATTATTTTCATTTTTCAGTGGACCAATAAATGCATTTGACAGGAAAATAGAAAAACTCTACCACAACAGCAATTAGAACAGCTTGCTGCATTATAAGTATCACTTCCCTGTCAAATTAGTGGTTCATGCTTATTTGAATCTGAACATAACAGGCCAATTCTATCACACCTTGCTAGGCTTGAACTTCCATCCAATCAGAGCATTCCAAATGAACATGATTCTCCACAAAACTAGAGGGCGCTCTGACCAAAAAATTGCCATGATCTAAATAAAAAGAACTGATATATATATATATATATATATATATATATATATATATATATATATATATATATATATATATATATATATATATATATATACACTGGTATTTGAGATACACACCATTTCAAAGTCCATTGACGATGACATGATTCTTTGTTTTGATTGTAGTTTCGCTGCATTGATGCCAAATGGAATATAGTTATACTGGCATCTGGAATCTGTTAATAAAAGTTTCTAAAAAGGTTTTTTTTTTGATAACAAATGGTAGATGAATAACATTTCACAAAATTGTGCTTACTGAAAACACAAACATGGCGCAACTGAAAATTATACACTCTAACCAAGCGTGAAAATATTTGAAGAAGCATAGTTAGGCTACAGTGTAATGAGGATAACGACAGAGGTGCGAGGTCTGTGTTTGTTTCGATTAGTGTGTATGATCTTTCAGACTGAAAGCAATACACTTAATTTGTGAAACGCATATGTTGTATTCATTACAGTAAATTACATCGAATATATCAGTTATTTTTGGAACACACATGTTAGTGTTTTCGTAAATCTTATACAGTTGTACTAAATAAAGCGTTGTTTAATATATTTATATCAATAGATGTCGCGGTTATCAAGTAGGACTCAATTCGAGATATTTCGCATAGAGTTGGTAAGTTGGGGATAAAGCATTGTCGAGATTGCAAGCCTTGTATTGCATTAAAATCTACTGCAAATGGACCTAAGTTTGTAATCGCGGTAAGATGAAAATTCCAATTTGTTACAAATAACTCAAATAATTTACAATGTCAATGATTATGACTGCATTGTATTTTCACGTGACACTGGTTTTAAAACAAACTTCAGTTACTAAAAAAGTTAACAATACATCGACACATATTACAGAAAGTTAAAAATTAAATGCATGTCATTTCAATTGTGACATCATGCTTTTATTCAGTATTCACAATAAGGCTCAGCCTAGTTCAACACGTGAATTATATCATAGTTCTTTTACGTACAACGTTCATAAACTTCAAGAAATCGCAAAACAAGCTTTTAAAGGTAAATACAACAGATTACTACAATAGCAGCGCCCGACAACAATATTCACGTTTAAAGACGCTACAATATACATAATGATTGATGATTATATGAGTGTCGTTGTTGAAGTTGTATTTTCCATGATAAAATATTGAAATTATTGAAAAGGGTCTTTGAAAAAGTCATCTTCCTTGAAAATACATACCTTGTTTCTTTTCACACATTGCGTGCATATTCGATGAAATCACATTATGCTTTGACTTGATGTAAACAGTTCCAAATAGACGTTTATTAGCATTAAATGAGAGGCTGCCGTGTATAACTATGTTAATTGCATCGCTAAACACAGCTCGTAAAATTCGTTCTTCTGTCCACGAATATTCAACAGTATTCAATCCAAATAAGCGGGCATTTCGAACACTTGAAAAAGAAGCTAGTGTTGCATTCAATAATATACATGCCTCTTCGGCTTGACTGAAGTCAAATGATCCTCGAACTTCAAATGCATACGCTAAAAGTAAAGAGGATAACGTTGACATAGCATATTATAGACATGCAGATGTTCAGACAGATGTTCATAAAAAGTATATGTATCAACAAACAAACAAGAGTATAAATCAAATGTCCTCATATTCATGTTCAAATTCTAGAATATTGCTGATAACTCCCAAAGCTAGGGTTCTTATTTCACATTTTAATTTATATATAGATGCATATGGGGACAACAAGTTGTATTTTACGGAATACCCGATGGTCAAGAAAACGTAATACATGGTTGTAACTACCTGTTTCACAGTTTGTCCCAGTGAAACCAATGGGACACACACACGTGTGGGCATCAAATAAAGGCACACATGTTCCGCTATTGAGACATGGATTAGAATCACATAACTTGGTCTTCGGATACTCTAGAAGACAAATTATTTTGTTAAATAAATTATAATATAAGTAGGTGCTATATCATACAAGAATGCAAATAGACACATTTGGTAACCACTTGCAATAACTTCGGTGAACTGCAAATTTAATAACTTGATCAACCACAACGAGAAAGTCGATAATTGTTATATCACTTCCCCTATGACTCAGCCACACTTGGGTATACTCTATAAACGTCATATTGCATATGTTCACAGACTGTGGAGAGCACCTTCTTTGCCATACAATAACTAAAACTAGTACATGTTAACTAAAAACATTCGAAAGGTCAAATGTACTATAATCCAGCACAGTCTCATGTGTACAACCACCAAACAATGGAACTATTTATCAAATTAAATGCATATCAGACAATTGTATTATTGACCTTTACTTTTGAAATGTACACTATATAATTGTTGTAATGTACGTTACATATTCAGTAGATAAACATATTAATAAAGCATCGAATTCCTGAATGAATAAGGTAATTATTTTCATGTTATGCGTGGTCAGTAAAAGCCGGACTATTATATTAGCTAGAATAACACAGCATTACGCGGTTTTACACATGGCCTTAAAATAATTTATTTAATGGTCATTGTTTGCTATTTTTATGAACAATCTTCTCATGTACTAGAGAAAAAACCTGCTAACAAACATGATAACTGTACCAGTTGCTCAACAAATGGTTCTGTTATATTTTTATGCGATTTTGTAAATAAAATTACAACTTAAAGACAAGTGATGTTTTGAACAATTACATATTCCCAGCACTATAGGACTTCTAGAACACGGAAGTTGTTAAAAGGTTTATTTCGTACATATATAAGGTTTTATTTTCAGATTTTCTCCTCGCCAACTGCACATCATTATTGTGTTTGAGTGTTTACTACGAAACACATAAATCGTGCAAAAATACATAAACCGATTCAATTCAATGTGTACTCTTATGTGCATAGTTTTTATTATTCGTTTGAATATATTTTCTGGCGTGAACCAACTCTGTCACACATGACCTAATGAGGCATCATAGTTTCTAGCTAACTATTGTTAAATTTTATTTTGGAAAAGAAGCTCTCGTTGTCTTGCATGTAGTTGCTTTGGAGTTATAAAAAACAACATATTGAGCTAATAAACTATACACATTCTAGTACTGATTAGTATTATAGTTGAACTTACCGCAATTAACTCCCGGCTTGCCGATATCGCATTCTTCCATATTGATTTCATCATGTAAACAGTAGACATTCATCCTCAACCCGAATGGATTCCTGCAGTAAGGTTGGTCTGTAACACCCTGACTTTGTATCCGATCGACAAAAGTATCAGGCAATTGAGGAAATATATCAGTCCAGTAATTATTCCATGAAACACATTCTTTATTCAAAAATGTAACAGAATGCGTTCCTCTATAATCAGAGCCATTGTCTTTCCAAAAACACTCGTCAACCCCGCCTGTAATGACATATTATTCATCTTTAAGGGAGTGACCCGGTATGTCCTGGGTATATCGTATTAATAACAGTGAAAAAAATGTGTCTACTGTTTGTGTATCAACATGATGTGTTTATATCACTGAAATGTCCACTGCTGTTTTCCGAAATCATCTAATAATGTATGCCCAGCAAATAATTAAATATGTATATATATGTACTGAATGCTGAAAATAAAATGGTAAAACATAATATATTATACAATTTGGAAACTGACCACAAGGTGATGTCAGATATTTGCGTTAACACATCTTACCCCACTGCGGAACTCACCACATATCGTCCCTGCAATATACATTTTAGGCCGTTACTTGAATATTTGGGAATTGAACTAACCAACCATATAAACACAAAATCTTGTTTGTAAATAATTAGACGAGCCAAAATATTTAATAACATGTCATTGTTAATGACACATTCATTATTGCAATTAGGGGAATGTTAGTCATGCCTAAGATAAAGTAATGTGATCAACAAGCATGGTGGCTGCAAGTTCGTGGTCTTCTATCTAATCACAATTGAATTGTAAATGACATGCGTTGTTAAATGCATTATATATTAAATCAAATCGCATATACCAGTGACCAATATCATTGTAGTGTATGGTCAGTAAGTGAGAGTGAATAATAGACTCATCTAGTATCAAAAGAAAAGAAAATTTAATAAAGGACATCAAAATTTGTAACATAACGTATATGTTTATGTAACAAAAATGTGTTTTCCGAGATATAAAGTTCTACTCTGAAATAACAGACCGAGATTTATTATTTGGGAAAGCTGAAATCATTTCATGTACTTTTGACTAAATGGCTCACATAAACAAAACATGGTTTTATACTAAATGCATTAATACAGGAACTAAATCCAGAGTCATTGCAAAACAGGAAAGTCTATTTCTCCATGTAATTTTCACTTGTTCATAGAATGTTCTGTTATATTACACCATAGTGTAACATACATCTTACCATATGTAGTATAAACCTCAACTTCATAAATATGAATACCATATATTTGGTTAGAACGACTGTAAACAGATAAACCATGTCCATATGTATCATCTATGCCGGCATCTGAACAATAAAAATGAATCCATGCAAATTCATCCCCAACAAAATAAATATAAGCATCATCATTGCTGCGGAATTCGCCATTAATAATTTCTGGATATAGTTGGTCACCACAACGTATTTTCATTTCCACACTATCCATATCTTCTACTGATAGTAAAACACTTACTAAGAATAACACTGGAATAAAGAATACATTTGAATGAGATTCATTGAAACAAATTGACGTACACGACACAAACAAAATATGATACTGGAAAATTGATAAACAAATACGGTACAAATATAAAACATACTTAAATGACACAAAGTTTCATTGTATTTCGAAACACGGTAGCTTACAATCAGATTTTCTTGTCAAGATCCGGACACTATCAATGAGCACTTTCTTTTCAAACCACAAACTTAATATATTGTGCTCCTTCAATGTTGAAGCCGTCGTCATTTTACAAAATAAATTCTTCCATTCAGATGCAGATTTTCTAGTTGTGAACTCAGCTGTTACTGGCGGGTATGGTAGTGAAACAACGGCAGCAGTTACCAGTCCATGTGAATACATGTAAGGTAAACGACCATCGTTCAAAGCCCAGCAGTTATTCATAGAACACTCTCGTATGAACGAGTTGAGTGCGATGTTATATATTCCTAATAATAAGTAGGAGTATTGTGAGTTAGATTCGTCGATACTAATTGTTATTATTTTGTTATGAAAATTGTATTGAACATAATGTGGACTAGCATTAACTAATAGTAGGAAATTTATTATTTTGGTAAACATAACATTTTTAGAATGGCACGAAATTATAGGCTTTTTAAGGATAAAACTTGTTTTAAATTTTAAATAATTTATTTAAATTACATTACAAATTGAATAATTATGCCTCCAAAACAATGGTTTGTTTCACTTGGTGTTGTCCTGGTTGACATCTAGTACCAGTGACAAATGCTGTTAGTTGAATAGTTGGTAACTTATTTAGTTAGTCAGTTGACTAATAATGAATGAAACATCGTTTCCAAAATTGTTGTTTCCATTTCAAACATAGCTACCAACCTCAAATCAATTGTTACTTATTTCTGAAATTTTGCTATAACTGCTATAACTTTTTGAGTTTGAGTATCCGTTGTTGTCATGGCAAAGAGGTACGCATGTCAGCATCTCCGCCAATTCTAGTTGATTTACTTATGTTAAGAGATAACCCTTCTAGAACATCTATGGGAACTATTAATGATGAGGTTTACGTAACAAAATCATTCAAAAAATTTATTTCTTCATGAAATACAAAATAACACCGAAATTG
The DNA here is from genome assembly GCF_978046115.1 of Saccoglossus kowalevskii. Lineage (NCBI taxonomy): Eukaryota > Metazoa > Hemichordata > Enteropneusta > Harrimaniidae > Saccoglossus > Saccoglossus kowalevskii. The sequence goes on along the minus strand of NC_140652.1, from coordinate 18,120,918 downwards.
TTGTTTCCCTGGCAACCAGATGGGCATCCTTACCAAAATCTAATTGCCATCACCAACATTATAAGGGCAATCTTTTACAAACTGTTCCTGGAAACTCGATCTTTACCGTTTGTATTTATTTTGGGCTTCCATGGCAACCATGTGCATATCTTTAAAAAATAATAGTTTTGTTTCTGCGTCAAAACCCCTTTTCTAAATATAGCCCACTCTTTGTGTAAGTAATCATCCAATAGGCTGTCCATACCACATTGCTATAGTGATGTTATTGGTTGCTAGAGATAGACCCATTAAAAAATCAGTATGAAATGATTGTATAGTGTAGTAGCAATTATTAATTATGTTTTGCTATAGGCATTCATTTGAATTTTATTAATATGTCAGCGAATCGTACCCAAATGTTGCCATTTCGAGGTAGAATTGCTAAGGGTGTGGCTGCAGTTTCCTCAGTATGATGTCATGCACAAGAAAACACACGACATTTACACAGTCAATATGGAGACATAGGGTTTATTAGAATATACAGTACAATACATTACATTTCTTGGATCGTTCATGTGCCGTTGTCTTTAAATAATATGTGGTTCCAATTTAAAGAATTGCTCTGAGCAAAGACTTATATATACAATGTGCAATCTGTTGAGTTTATTCACTATCAAATACAGACTTGTATCTTGGTATTAGTGACACGGGAAAAATGAGTTAAGTAATTACTAAAACAGTGAATTTCTACAAACCCCTAACTAGGGCCCTAACACTCCAGCCCCCTGTAATTCAAAATTGCCCCTCCATAGCTACACATATACAACTGAAATACGGGAGGGGCGAGGGTGGGGAAACGCTTACCGATAACCTTATCTGTAACTTTTTTTAAATAATTAGGAGTAAATTTACTCTCCACCTAGTCAATGTGGTAACATCCAACATCCTATTTCTGCTTATGAGAAAAAACTAATTTTTTAGTAAATTCTGAAACAAAGCCTAAATTCGAAATTTAGCCCACCTGCAAGCAAAATAGGGAAGGACAAAGTTGTGCAATTTGGTATAACAGACAGTTGATTGTTCGGCACATTTACTTTCACTCAAATATGGCCAATACGCTCTCAATCAAAAAATGTGAACATACGATAATACCATTTTTGTGCAGTTCTGTTAAGTTCACCCAAGCCCGCCTCACGTCAGTTCTAAGACGCGACAGTACACGACTGTCCAGGAACTCACGATCCCTGGTACTCACGACGATGAGTCGACGACGAGGGACGATGCGAATGTTGATAGCGTCGCGCAGGACAAGGCACTACGGTATGATGTAAACACGGAATACATTTGCCATTTCCGGTTTCAAATCCCACTCTGTGATTTCTCGAAAGCAACGCGATACGATACAACCGAACATAGTAGGGATTTACAACATGATATGGAAACGTACACCCAGTACGCCAATCAGTTCGCCTATTTTATTAAGAATATGTTCAAACGAATGGGTTAAAAATATCCTATATTTAGTATAGCAATTTACAGATTTTTATAGCATTAATCAAACAACTAGAACAAATAAAGAAACATAATAAAATTAGAACCACAGTATAAGTACTAAGCATTCTGGTTATGGGACGTGCGACCATCCAATGCAATTTTGAAGTTTTCATAGATTAAATCCAGGCCTAAATAAAACAAAAACAAACAAAACACAACAACATGACTGCTTTTTCGATTTAGATTATCCTACCTACAGTAGACTGGTGATAACACATCTTCATTCGTTCATCCCAACAACAATTCCTGTTAAGGCATGATGGTTTAGTAGGAGGAGACACAGGACACGCTGTTCTGAAGTTGTGCCGCACAAAACAAGAAGATCCTAAAAACAAAAAAATATGGAAAATAACATAACCAAAAAAACAAAACACATTTATTAAACTATTTTGTAAATGATTATTTGATCATAACACAAACCGTTAAAGATGAATTTTTATACATTTTTAGAAGAGATTGTCGAGGAAAAGTACTAATCGCTTAGAGGTTGGTAGTCACTTTGAGATCGATCTTTAATTCATAAATTCAAAAATGATTGATTCTCATGACGCTTTTAAAAGGAGTTCCACATAAAAAATCAATTCATTGGTTTCAATCTGGCCGTTTTTTGCAAGTAAACAAGAATGTGTTGAATGGTTATTCGTTGCCAACCACACAATTTCTTTAAACATTAAGGTAGGTATGTACGAAACATAAACTAAGCTGTTTCATTTTCGGGAGCGAACTGGATTCTTGAGTTCCCATGAACATATTTAATTTTAAAAAGATAGTTCATCATTGTAAGAACGGATCAGTCGGTGATTCGTTGAGTGAATACACCTATTCAAGCCTGAACTTGAATATATAGTACTTTTATGATACACGACTTTTCTATGTTGTTATGTAACATTTCACAATATTAAACAAAATCGGGATAACTAACCCTGGTTGGGTGCTAGCGCTTGAGTCACATTTGTTGAACATAGAACCATTAGCAGGCCTATTGCTTTCACATTTTCCTTCATGTCTGAAACAAATATTATGTAGTGAGCTATTAGTAAAATAATGCTTACAAATATTTTTGTTATAATCTCCCTATATTTACTATTGTAAAATTATATGATTGAATCAATATCAACCACGTGTCACTCTTCACTCTACGCCTATGTTTTGCTTGCTTGGGTGAACCTCCTTGTACATATCCTTGGTCGTATCTCAGCAGCAATGTAATAAGGTATGTTTGTACCAATTCCATACTTTACTGTACACACCCCTTCTTCTGTCCCCAACAGGCTTCTTGCCACCAATGTGTGATCACTAGTAGGTAGCTGTTAAAATAAAACTTCTGTGAGCCATTGAGGACGAACCATAGTACTGGTCTGACAGTCTTCAACTGTATATTCACCTGAAGCTCCAACTTCCCGAGAGAGCATATACATAAGCCTGATCTAGTATGAATATTTTGACTGTGAGATTCTGAATGGCCTTGAGGTTGTCTGAATCAATTCAACACGTTCTGGGATAACGATGTGTGCCAGGTATTTTCTGGCTGAACACGAAACGGTTAATTGTTTGAGTTAAAATTTGGCACCCCTCAAGCACAAAAGCACGTCATCGAAGTACATCACGAGTGTCTTCCACTGTTGTTCATAATTTGTTTCCATTTGTCTGGTGACTTTACCATCTGCCTTAAAATATTTGAATTCTCAATTACAACATCCATACATGTGATGCCTTTCAACAGAACTACTACAACCACATCTATTATCATATAGTGTCAAATTTGTAGCAGTATTATTCCATGCCGGTTTTGGTAAATTAATATGTTATCAATTCAGTATCTTGCATCGGCTCTAGTTTACAGCATGTGATCTATTTCGCTTGGTACCCAATATTGAGTACCAGAGATGGGTACAGAATTGTAACTATTTACGCTAATACTAGTTTAGTATAATTCGGGAATTTTGCTATCTTCGTGGTTCGTAAACTCCACTCCTTCCCTCAATCCAACAACCATGTTTCTGTTCGCTATAGAAATTTCAAAAGTTTTTTGAGTCTTTATTTGTGGCTGTCTTTTTGAACACGCCTCTAGTTTAAGTGCACAATATTACCGATACTAATTTGGCATGCCCCATTGTTTGAAATTATGTGGATTAAAGTAACTCCCCCTAAATGTAGGTCTATTTTACTTGGTGGCGTTTATAGACTACCATGTAGTGTTCATAACATAGATGTGCTGTTAGCTCATAAAATAGAAGAAAAAAAACTCACCTAGAAAACAAAGAAATGTATTTTTTGCAGATTTTATTTATTTAATACTTGTTTAATTTCTTAGTTGATTTATGCTGGTCTCAAATGTAATGTCTATAGTGGAAACGTTAATTTGGTCTCATTCATAATTCGGGAATTTCGCTATCTTCGTGGTTCGTAATCTCCACTCCTTCCCTCAATCCAACAACCATGTTTCTGTTCGCTATAGAAATTTCAAAGGTTCGTTGAGTCTTTATTTTTTGGCTGTCTTTTTGAACACGTCTCTAGTTTAAGTACACAATATCACCAATACTAATTTGGTATTAGAGACATGGCATTCTATTTTTAATAATAATTGTGTTACGCATGCCCCTTTGTTTGTAGACATGTGAAAACATTAGGGCAATCAGGATGGCTAAATACGAACATTCTATCTAAAATTAGAGACAGAGACACCCTTCGGAGCATTTTTAGAGATATTACTGTTCTAAACAAATATACAGTCAAATGTAATATGGTAGTTAATTTAAGTCCGCTAAGAAAAATTATTTAGCAATAACCTCGAAAATTTTTTTAATAACTTTAATACACATTTCGCAGCTGTTGCCAACAAATTTCGACCCAATGTTTCAGTGGGGGTTCATATTTTACGAATTCACTGAAATTTATTGAATCTAAATTGACCAATACTCGACCATTTGTTATACCGCAAGACACAGTTCAGTTCTTGAAGGACCAACTGTGTTCAATATCAAGCTCTAAGGCAGCTGGCCTTGACAACACATCACCCTTTGCGTATTTCTGCTCTTTTTATTTGTGTATTGTAAGTGTTGATTATCTATTCAACCTCGGTGTTTCATCAGGTATTTTTCTCGACATGTTAAACATGCAAAAGTTATTCCATTACACAAGCGTTGATCCTATGACTAGCGTAATTATCGTCCTATTTCGTGGCTCCTAATAATCTAAAACGTTTTTGAATAACACGTGCATGATCACTAATACCATTATATGAATAGTCATGTTTTAATTTCTAAAACGCAGTGCGGTTTTCGTAAATCAAATTCTTGCTATACAATTATGATTAAGCTATGTTATGCACTACTTGGCAATATGAATGATTGTGCTTATTGTGTGGTTTGTTTTTCCTTGACTCAAACAAAGCATTTGATATGGTTGAAAAGCACATATAATTGAATTAGCTCTCAATTTAGACATCCAGTGTAAAAACAAAGCTTAGCCAAAGAATTGGTGTTCATATGGGAGTTAGCAGCTTTTTACTTATTCACGCCAAGAGAACAATGTAGTTTTCAATTATGCAGTCGTTATTCGACTTTTGCTGTATACATGTAGTATGGGGGCAATACAAGTTAATCAAATTCATGCCGGGTTTATAAGGTTCAGAAAAGCGTAGTTTGGGTGATTTCCTCTTATAACTTTAGCTAATCAAAAACCATAGTATCTTACCTATTGATTACATAATTTCATAATTCCATGGTATCGTTATATATATATATATATGTAAACCAACGGCTTGGTGGCTTTCTATTTAACAGAAATATTCAGACCTATCTCCTAAACCCAGTATATTGCACTCTTCTCTCTTAACAATAATTCATGCATTTCTTAATGGAAATAATAGAGTGGCAATAACTTGCCATTTCATATCAGACATTCAGCCACAAATGTGTTGTAAATGACTCAAGCCTATAATGAAAATTGTTATATTGTAAATTCTTTGCCGCATTCATTGCCAAATCTCAGTTGCTATTTTTGCTCGCGATTTATATTTACCTCTGCTCTAGAAGGTTATGTTACATAAACAATTAGTCTGACATCACTTTTTTATATCTAATCTAATTTATGGTCGGATGACATTATTCGAATGATTAAATGTAGTCATGACCAAAGTGGCACTGTACTAACATTCCAATATTCAGCCTCTCACCCATATCCCCATTATGTCATATATACGTAGTTCTGATACACTGTCAATGCCATCAACGAAATATTTCTCATGCACGTGTTTCTACAAATTATGACAAGACGCCAATTAGTCATGTCAAAAGAATATTGCTTGACTTATGTTTTCTCTACGTGTTTTCTAACCAAATAAACAGCATCTTGAGAATCTATAAAAATGGTGACCTACCTTCATGCGTTGATGCGTAACATACAGTTGCAATACTAAATTATTATTCATAAAAATATTCATGAAAATAAAAATAAGAAATGTGAGTTGATTTAAACTCAAATGTAAACGTTTTATTTATGTTAACAACTATTTAAATTCATTCTATATCATTGTTAGTAATATAGAACAGCCGTTCTTAACTTTAGTAGATCTAAGCTTCAGGCAGGGGCGTCATTGAGATTATTTTTCAAAGCACCGACAAAAGAAAAGAAAACAATCGGCACCATATTCAAACAATTGCAGCGGAATTGTTGACATTTAATCCAATGCTAATGTGTTTATACGACAGTCATATTTACAAATATTTGTTATCGGCATCAACATGTTGGCTACCACTTTATTTGACGAAGAGCGGCTTTTTCAATTTTCTCATTTATGTCATTCCGTCTATTGTAAAACACTTCTGAGCTAATTGTGGGACAGACAGATTTGGAAGCTGGCATACTTTTAATAAATATTGATTAAATCGCTACAAACTAATCAACAAAATATCAGATTTACAGCTATATTTTAGTCTCCTCGATAGAGGCTGTAAGCACGTTACATAACAGGATATAATATTACAAGAGTCCTTGTTACATTTAGCCTCACGTTACGTAACCCCAAACGATTTAGTTGAAACGAGTATAATCAAAAGTTTGGTTTTCATTTAATTTGTTCCAAAATTCTGAACCCAAATACATAGATACAGATGATCTTCAGGTGTGTTTTTTATCTATTATGTCGATGTCTTAAACAATAATTCAGTTGACGCCCTCGTCTCTAGCACGGCTGATATTTTGTATATTGATAATGAGTACAACAAAGCATAATGACATTCAATTGTTTACTATAAATGCATATTTTAATGGGATGGATAATTTTGAATGTTGGTCATTTGTTATGCAAATGCGCATATAGTATGACATTTATACTCGCCATTGACTGTATAGTATGAGTAGACACACAAAGCACACGCATTAATATCACTGATATGATTTACAGTGAAACGCAGCAACAATTTTACAGTCGTCACATTCATGTTCAACATCTCTTATCACTTATTCGTGACTTGTATTGGAAATTATAGGTGGGCAAAAACGAATTCGTTTCAAATGCATCACTCGCATGTTATCTCCGCTATTACTCATGAATGATCTGTATTATGTGTACTACTGCATTAGCACCAACATCGAAAAAATACTACAAGGAAGACATGAAAAATATCATCCAAAGCTTGTGAAAGTTGCAGAGGGTATGTGGGATATGTTGAACACCCAGTTGTGTTGTCAAATTATTAACCCTAAATATAGCTAACTTTTATATCCACTGGCAAATTAAATTTGAATCTGGAATGTTGCATTTGATTTGGCAAAACAAAATTTCTAAGCAATAAATGATCATACAGAAGGGTAGGATACAGCCATTTCCTTTGACCAAGATCAAAAAAATTGTTTTAATGATGTTATAGGATGAGTGCACCTTGACACTAAATTTGGCATTGGTCGATGAGGAACAACAAAAGTTGATTGGTCAAAATAAATTTTGCCGGGCAGAAGAGGATATCTCAATGATCCAAAATTGGCACCAATATCAAGTATTGTATACACACTACCTTATAGGTTGCAAGGAAAGTATTGAAGTACATATAAAAACAAGCAATTTAGGAAAATTAAAGAAAATCAAAAGGAGTTTTTTCGGCCCGAGGACCTGCAGCCAAGGTCATAGTTACTGACTTTAAAAGCATGTTTTTTTCAAAAGACATGAGTGCTGAGCATGAATGGCCATGAACAAGATGATAGTTAAAATATTTGGTCCAAATATATGTGTGGTCTGAGTGAAAATGACGTCATTTCCTAGGTTAAATAGCAGCGTGTGGCAGCATATGGTCATGTGGCCAAACTGGGGATTAGTGTTGGTTGAAAGTGGGTATTCATGGCCCAAATAGCATCGAGCACATACAGAATAGCTTCAATGCACAACAGCTTTCATACAATACACCAAACTGTGTATTCATATACATTATCTCTCATTGTACATGTGTAAGTTCCGGTAGACCATTTTTGTAGAATATATTTCTGTTCAACACAAAAATACACATCAGATATTTTCAATTACACAAAAATATTGTTATTTTTCTGCATAAAATGACACATTTTCCCTATGTTGAAAACAGAAAGTCTGCATATTACATATAGCAAACAATTACAATTATATTTCTAATTGATATACCGGCATAAACAAACATGTAACCCCGGACGTCAAGTGTTAAAATGAAGATGAGATACTTAATTTGAAAAACAAATTGCCAAAGATTGGGCCAATTTTGCATTGTGTTAATTGTAATTACATGTCAATTAACATATGTAAAACAAAATCTATGCTCGTTGGATGATCCCGTCTAAGGCTAAATAATAAATATTTTCTTTACATCAAAGGTGAAATAATTAAAACACTCAGTTACGAAGAGTCGCTCGGGTGGTAATAGATAAAAGTCCATCATGGTACTATCGTGAGATGTCATTTGTAAAAAAAGCTTAGCCAAAAAAATGGTGATGATATGAGAGTTCGCAGATTTTTACCTATTTCCGTCAACAGAACATTGTTTTCATTTATGCAGTCGTTATTCGACTTTTGTTGTATACATGTAGTATTGGGGAAATACAAGTCAATCATTTCACTTTCCTCTCGTAACAATAATTCGTGCGTTTCTTAATGGAAAACATAGCGTGGTAACGCTATGGAATAACTTGCCATCTCATACCAGACATTCAGTCTCATTAGACACCTTTAAGAAAACTTACAAGTCTATAATGTTTATATTGAACTTTTGGTGTATTTTGTTTCTACAGAGGGCCCAATGAAAATTTTTTATATTGTATATTCTTTGCTCTAAACTAGTCTTTCAGGCCACATTCATTGCCAAATCTCAGTTGTTATTTTTGCTCGCGGTTTATATTCAATTCTGCTCTAGAAGATTATGTTTAAAGTCATCAAGAATTAGTCACTTTATTAAGTGACAATATTCGAACGATTAAATGTAGTCATGTCTATGACAGTGACATTGTATTAGCATTCCAATATTTAGCCTCGCATCCATATCCTGATTATGCCATATATACGTGGTTCTGATACCCTGTCAATGCCATCGACGAAATATTTCTCATGCACGTGTTTCTACAAATTACGACAACACGCCCCTTAGTCATATCAAAAGATTATTGTTTGACTTATTTTTTCTCTACTGTTTCCTAACCACATGAACAGAATCTTGTTAAATGAAAAAATGGTGACCTACCTTCATATGATGCGTAACATACAATTGCAACACTTCGATAAAATTATTCATAAAATAAAAATAAGAAATGTGAGTTGATTTAAACTCAAATATGAACGTTGTCCTTACATTAACAACTATGTAAATCCATTCTATGTCATTGTCAATAAATAAAACAGCTGTTCCTAACTTTAGTAGATCTACGCTTCAGGCAAGGGCGTCGATGAGATTATTTTTCAAAGCACCGGCAAAAGAAAAGAAAACAATCGGCATCATATTAAAAAAAACAGTGGAATTGTTGACAATTAATTCAATGTTTATATTTGTACACGACAGTCATATTTACAAATGTGTGTTATCGGCATCAACATGTTTGCATCCACTTTATTTGACGAAGAGCATATAGTACGACATTTATACTCGCCATTGACTTTATAGTATGAGTAGACACACAAAGCCCACGCACCAATTTTACAGTCGTCAGTTTACATGCATGTTGATGAAACTGGATATAATCCCTTCATTTACAGTTGCATTATATTCTAATGTGTCAAGATTAGCTATCCATTATTCCATATCACACGGGGAGAATATAGTGGAACATATTTTTCAATCTAAATACTGCCACGTAATCACTCGTGATCGGCAACATGTATTATTGTTATTAATCGCATAACTATGATGGATATCATCAACTGTAGTGACGTTTAGTGTAAATTCGATCTGAAAGTAATCCGAGTGTGTGTGTTTGGAAAGATAATGGTGATCGTAAATACAAGGTGCTTAGACGTCTTCCAAACTAGCATATTACATGTACTCGTAAGCGTAGTTCAGTAAAATGTTTTTCACCTGAGGTGGTCTTAGATAATACTAGCCCAATACGGCACTCGTATAAACCAGCAGAGCAAATAAATATTACCAGGTGATAATTAATATTAATAATGTTGAACAACTCTTATCACTTATTCGTGACTCGTATTGGAAATAATGCGAGGTAGTGCGTAGTGTGGTATTTGTTTCAAATTTATCACTTGCATATTATCTCTGCTATTACCCATGAATGGTTATTATTGTGTGTACTACTGCATTAGCACCAACATCGAAAAAATAACTACAAGGAAAACATGATAAATATCATCCAAAACTTGTGAAAGTTGCAGAGGGTATGTGTGATCTGTAGAACACCCAGTTGTTTTGTCAAATTATTAACCCTAAATATAGCTAAATTGTATATCCACTGGCAAATTAAATTTGAATCTGGAATGTTGCATTTGATTTGGCAAAACAAAATTTCTAAGCAATAAATGATCATACAGAAGGGTAGGATACAGCCATTTCCTTTGACCAAGATCAAAACAATTGTTTTAATGATGTTATAGGATGAGTGCATCTTGACACTAAATTTGGCATTGGTCGATGAGGAACAACAAAAGTTGATTGGTCAAAATAAATTTTGCCTGGCAGAAGAGGATATCTCAATGATCCAAAATTGGCACCAATATCAAGTATTGTATACACACTACCTTATAGGTTGCAAGGAAAGTATTGAAGTACATATAAAAACAAGCAATTTAGGAAAATTAAAGAAAATCAGAAGGAGATTTTTGTTAAAAATTGTTTTGTTAAATTATTGACCCTAAATATCTAAATTAGCAAACGTTTTACATGTACTGACAAATTAAATTTGAATCTGTAATGTTACATTTGTGATTTGGCAAAACAAAATTTCTAAGCAATAAGTGACCATATAGAAGATGATGTTATAGGATGTGTGCACCTTGACACTGAATTTGGCAGTTGATTGGTCGAAATAAAGGATATTGCCTGGCAGAAGAGGATATCTCAATGATCTAAAATTATATATTCTTTGCCACACAGGTTACAAGGACAGTATTGAAGTACATATAAGAAACAAGCAATTAAAATGAAAGAAAATCAAAAAGAGCTTCTTTCAGCCCGAACACATGCAGCCAAGGTCATGGTCAGTGACCTTAAAAACATGAGTGATGAGCACGAAGGTGTCATGAACATGATGACAGTTAAAATCTTTGGTCCAAACATATGTGTGGTGTGGGTGAAAATGACGTCATTTCCCATGTAAAATATCCTTTATGCATGTTCCTGAATCCAGTTCCTGACTCAAGTAGCATGAGCAAACATACACAGCTTATGTGGGCAAGAGTCTATGTGGCAGCATATGGTCATGTTTCCAAACTGGGGATGAGTGGTGGTTGAAAGTGGGCATTCATGGCCCAAATAGCATTGAGCACATACAGAAAGGCTTCAATGCACAAAAACTTTCATAAAATAAACCAAATTGTGTATTCATATACAACATCTCTCATTAAACATGTGCAAGTGTCGGTAAACCTTTTTTGCAGAATATATTTCAATACCGTGACTGTTCAACAGAAAATACACATCAGATATTTTCAATACACAACGATATTGGTATTTTTCTGCATATAAATGACAGAATTTCTCTATGTTGAAAACGGAAAGTATACATATTACATATAGCAAACAGTTAAAATTATATTTCTAATTGATTTACCGGCATAGACAAGTGTTAAAATGAAGATGAGATATTTAATTTGAAAACATTTTTCAGTTTGTAAGCATAGTATATGCGTGGGTTATTATTATGTGCAGTTGTTGGGAGATCATGTTGTCAAATATTTGTCATGTTTAAATGTCCTCATCATTACACTGACGTTAGGAATAATGTGGAACACATGACCTAGTGGAGGAATGGAGTCAATATTGGAAAACATCCTTAAATACTTAATGGTTCAACGGTTTAAATAGTATTTGTTTTCGAGTCATTTTTTATCGTCAATATTGTATATTTTAATAATAGTATTTCCTTAAATTACATTCTCTAATCTGAACAGATGTATGATGCGAGTATACATATACAATCAAATTAAACATGCCGGCCATTATGTTATTGATCGCCATTGTATGCATCAGCGCACTAATAACACATTTTTCCAGGGGCAACGAATTTAGTTACTTTGTATTTTGCTAGCAAAAAATATAAAATGAATACTAACTCTGTAACATCTGCTGCTCACGCCTTTGTGTGGTATTTAAATTGCGATTTCCGTAAAAGAATATTGATTTCCACAACATAATTATTTTGAAACCAGTGATATAATATACAATGATTATTTGTGTCTAACATATTTTTAGTCATTAAAACAAGGGTTTATAAAATTTATATTTGAAAACACGACAATTTAGACTAAAATGCAATGTGTTTCAGTGAATACATGAAAGTAAGCTAAAGCAATTGTCTGTCAAACTAGGTTACACAGACTAGAATTTTTTTAATTTTTGAAAACTGTTTAAGTGCAAAGGGACATAAATTTAATGGAAATTCGACCATGTTCTTTGTCAGATTCTATTGAACAAGTTTTATAGCAAATGTAATCCCCTGAACTTTAGATGTGTGTTTCTGTGACGTGTCTATTGGTAAATCCGCATTTCCATGACAGGGGTGTATTCCCTTTTGATTTGGATCCACAATGTCGGTCCAAAAATATTGAAATTGGTAAAAATATTGTAATCATTTTTTTCCACAGTAATGTATTATATTGAATCATGCTGATAGGAGTGTAGCAATAGCAAAATTGAACAAATGTTATATTAATCTTTGGGTTCAAGTTATTATTGAGACCAGTGAACCTGGGAAGGGGATTCATATTTGAGGGGAAATTCTCTTCTTTTAAATTTATTTTGCAAGTATTGTCAAATTTGCAATTAGAAAATAAGACCATGTTCCTATTTTTATATGGAATGTGATATAAAAGTCTCATGACGTGTATTTTGCAATGCATGAATGTTTGCGTGAGCGTTAAGCTTTTGATATGTGTAGTTAATTTGCATACAGTGTGTATGTATGTATGTATGTATGTATGTATGTATGTACCACATTATGTTGAGTAATTTGATTATCAATTAAACTGAGTTCACTAAACTAGCTTGTTAATTATTAATGATTTTTATTCATATTTTTGCCCAATTCTTTGATATTTATATAGCAGTCGTAGATATTTGCTCAGCTAATTGCATTGTATTGGCTGTGATATAGTATTCATTATTGACTGGATACGAAGCGTAAGCCGTACGATCGAG